>NC_142013.1:61815443-61843083 GCF_049901735.1 Notechis scutatus | reverse complement strand
CAGAGGCCCAACTTGTGTCCCCCAACCATACATCGATATCCTACCTGGGATCTTAATAAGGTCCTGGTGTCCCTCACTAAACACCCCTTTGAGCCCCCTCAGAAGCGTCACTCCAGTTCTTAACATTCAAAGTCGTGTTCCTGGTGGCTATTACTTGCCCGCCGAATATCAAACTTGCATGTAGTTCGGAGGTAAGGAAGGACCTTTGCATCTTCCATGCCGACCGGGTGGTCCTCCAACCGGATCCCACCTTCCTGCCCAAGGTCAACTCGGCCTTCCATAGGGCCCAGGAACTCACACTCCCGAACTTCTGCCCCAATCCCTCGCGGAAAGGGAGCAGCTTTGGCACACCCTGGATGTTAGAAGCGGGCCCTCTGGCGTTTACATTAAACGCACCCAGCCCTTCCGGAGATCAGAATCCTTATTTCTTTCCCAAATCACTAGGCCATAAGGTGTCCCCGTCAACCATCGGCTGCTGGATTAGGGCTACTATTGCCAAGGCCTATTTGTCCCAGGCTCTGCCGTACCCAGGGGATCACAGCACACTCCACCAGAAGTGCAGCCACCTCGGCAGCTTGGGCCAATCAGGCTCCAATTTCCGATATTTGTGGGGCAGCCACTTGGGCATCCCCATTTCCTTTCATTAGACACTATAAGATAGACACGTTTGCCTCGGCCCGGAGGCTTCGTTTGGTAGAGCGAGTCCTTCAGCAAGTCTTTAGGGAACCTCAGAGGTTGCAGGGCCAGGCGGAGTCCCCGTAGAGACAGCCAAGATTTGGTATGTCCCACACACTGGATGATCCGAGCGGCTCTCAGGAGAATGGGCGTTGGTTCTTACCTGACACGCCATTTCTCTGGAGCCGTGAGGATCATCCACCCTTTAGATTTACCGTCTGGTGGGACCTTGTTTCCGGACCAATGAACTCTTTAGCATAGGAGGATGAGAACGACCTTTCTTCACTCTCGTCTTCACGCAAACTGGGGAAACGCAAGGGAGCCACGTGAGCGGAGGCGGGCGTTCCTCAGTAATTAGCTCAGCCTACAACGACGCATGAACTGGAGCACCTCCCACACTGGATGATCCTCACGGCTCCAGAGAAATGGCGTGTCAGGTAAGAACCAACGCCCATTCCGAGCTTTCTTTTATCATTTCCTTTACGCTGTGCAATTCCTTATTTCCATAAATATTCCACTCATCTTGTAGCCTTTTTCTTTTTCTTTCTTGATATTTATATCCAATCCAAATGTCCAGTAGTTGATTTCAACCAGCGTCTTTTTTATATTTTATTAGAGCAGTCAATGTCTATAAATCTTTATATCTCAGTTCTATTCAATTTGCTTCTTTTCAAATTCCTTTTCAAAGCCAATAGTAAAATCTTCCTATATCTCTTTACAATGATATTTTAGCATTCCATTTTTCGGGGTTTTTGTTACAATAAAATTCCTCTTATTTCTTTTTGCATTTCAGTCTTAAATGGACCAAACCTTTTTCAAAAAGTCAATAAAATTTTTCTTTACTATTAGGTGCCACTCTTAATTCAATTCCACGTTCCACCTTTTATGTTTCACTTTTTCCTTTCTTAACATTTTATTAATTCCTCTAATCCAAATTATTAGCTATTATTCTTTTTTAGTACGGTCAAATCCAACATTTAAAATGCCTATTTTAGTGCCAAAATCCAAGTATTTGTCCAATTCGATTTCAAAGTTTGTTATAGTTGAACGTTTTCAAATCCAAAATCAATTTTCTTAATTACCCAATTTTCCTCTCACTCTTCAGTCGCTGCTTCTACAATCTTTAATATCAATTCTTCTCTTCAATCCCAGGGTTACCTTTTAATGTCCAAATATTTCACCTAGTCCACACACTGTCTACAACTTCACTGCTCCAGCACAACCTTATTTCCCAGTCAGCCTTCCATCTTCAGGGTGGCCATTTTAGACCACCGCTACAGCCCATCTTTGGAGGGAGTATACCTAGCCAGGGAGGGGAGATGCGGCTCCCCTCAACCTGACAGGTGGTCTCCCCCTTTTTCAGCACCCCTCCAAGGTGGCTCTGCCCCCATTTGGAGTTCTCCAATGGGTAGAGCATGGATCGAAGCCGCACACAATCGTGGACTCTGATCAGTCTTTGATGGAAGTGCCACTAGAAGCCGTAGTTGCAACTTTTTTCATTCCCTCTGGATCAAGAAAAGTAAGGTGAACAATTTTTTGCCATTTTCTTGTTTGGCTTCATTTGGCTGCAATCCTCAGTTCAGAATGGAGAAGCAGCGGGGAGGGAGGGCTTCAAGATAGAAGACTGCCTTCAGTCCAGGGAAAGGACCACACTCTTGGAGGCTCTGTCTGAAGGAACTGCATTGTCGGGCAGCACCCTGAAAGCATTCTGGAGCTGCTCATAGGGCAGAGTGGGGCACAACTTTCCTTGCTGAGCAGCCCCAGTGAAGGAGGTACATCACTGGGGGTCTCTATTGCTGGAAGCTCCTGGTGGCAACTCCGCCACCACTCAGCAGACCCACTCATCCTGAAGGAGGTGAAGTGGCCAGCTAGAAAGGTGTACATCGTGCACCTGATGTACCTCAGCACCACTGAGGCCACCAGCAGCTGGGCCAGCCCAGGCCCATCAGGCAAAAAAGGCCACTGTGAGTGGAGAAAGCCAGATGCCCATTGGAGCCCTGATTACATAAGCCCAGCAGAGATGGGGGAGGCATGTGATCCTGACTGGGCTTGGGCAGCCATAGTGCTGATGCAGATCAAGCTTTCCCCACTTGGCGGTGGCTGCCTTTTTGCCTGCTGGGAATGGGCGTGCTTTTACCACTTCTACTCGGCCTTTGTAGCTGGCCACTTCACCTCCTTCAGGCTGGGTGGGTCTGCCAAGTGGAAATGGGTCACCACCCAGGAGCTGCCAGAGTGCAGAGACCCCCAGTGATGCGCCTCCTTCACTGGGACTGCTCGGCAAGGAAAGCCGAGCCGAGCCCTGCCCTGCGAGCAGCTCCAGAGCATTTCGGGGCACTGCCTGACCGATGCAGCTCCTTCAGATAGAGCCCCAAGGGCATGGTCCCTTCCCTGGACTGAAGGCAGCCTTCTGTCTTGCAGGGAGGACCCTGCCGCATCTCCATTCTGAGCTGAGGATTGCAGACAAATTCCCCACTCAGCCGGCATTTCCAGAAGGTGTGGCTTGGGGATAGCGGGGCTTCCCTTCACGCGAGCAGGCAAGTCAGCAGGGCACTGCCCGAATCGGTACCTGGGGCTCAAATGCCCTATTTCTCCAGCCTTGGGATGGGGGCCACTTCCTACCCTACCCCATGCCCCGCTTTGGGGAAGACTGGCCAGGCACCACATTTTGGGTCTGGTGGCAGATGGGAAGATGCCACTTCCTGCAGGGACTGCTGATGGAGCACCTCTCTCATGCACCTGCCACTGCAGCCACTCCACATACAGGCCACAGGCAAGACCTGCGAGGGGGCTGAGGAGAAGATGACCAGCGGCGATCTGCTCTCCAGCCACAACCAAAACAGACAGTGGGACAGAGTAAGTACATCCAGCAGTCCGTATCATGTTCTTTCCCACAGCCTCCACTTACTGCTTGGACAGCCAGCCGGATGCTGGCAGCAGGCTCTGGAGCAACTGCATATGCCAGCTGAGGGACCAGTAGGCTATATCTACAGCCAGGAACCATTTCTCCCACCCCTCTCCGCACACAAATGTGGCGAGCAATGGGTTTTTGGCTGTAGCTGCCTCTCCCCTTGCCTTGTCTTACCTCATACTGCATAATGAATCTCCCACCCATTACCCCACCCATTGGAGACCCCTGGATTCCCTCCCCAATCCCACCCAAACTCACAGGCATCGCCCACGCAAGCTACGTCAAGTGGGCCATGCCCCTGGCCATGCCCAGTTGGTCATGACCACTCTGGCCATGCCCCATCCTTTAGCCACGCCACACACACACTCCAGCCCACAGAGGACAACTACAATACTGATCTGGCCCTCAATAAAATTCAGTTTGACACCCCTGATCTGCAGTATAAGTATGGTTTCTAAACAAATAACTAGGCAAGTTTGTAGAAAGAGCTACATCCCTGCAACTACATTGATGCCACTTAGGGTTTGAAAGTCAGTAGTTGTACCTTAAGCTGAATGCAATAAATAACTGACAATCAATATTGCGGCTTTGCTCCGCATTAGGAAGGCTTCTCACTGGGTGGTCGAATGCATCAAGAAAGACACCAGGCCGGCTCTATCTTGGGTGAGCTGCCCCGATCACGAGTTCAGGGAAGCTCTTTTATTAAAAACACATAGTGATACGTCATAAGCGGTGAATTCTATCCAATCATTATGTTACATGAGCAGAAATATTAGTGGACACATAGCAGCATCCAATTACAGTTACACGGTCAGTTTGAAAGGTACAAAGTAGCCAGTCAGCGTTTGCAGTCCAGTTATTAGCCCATGATGACGTGTTGTTGATTGACGTTCTTTGTTCCTGGTACACGCTTTCAGCCTACGTGAGGCCTTGAGGCCTTGAGGCCTGGTATGTACCGAAACTATTGAAGCTGATTTATTACTGCAAATATAAATCTTTCTGTATGGTTATCATGATTCCTATACCTTGTCGCATTAACAACCTAGCTGCTGAATTTTATATTATGTGTTATTTCCAGAAACTGTCCGAGGACAGTGCCGAGTAAAGCATATTGTGACAATCAAAATGGGATGCAACCCAATCTGATTGACTTAGAATGGATCTCAACTGGCACACTAGTTATAGTTAATATAACTGTCATCAACAAATTTAATGACATTGAGAAATCAAGGAGCAACTTTTGTCCAATTTTGGACAGAGAGGCCTACTGGTTTGAAAAAAGGGGTCAAAGAGGCTATCTATGTCAAAACTGAATATCCCTCTCTCAACAGAGGGGGCAGGATACGACATCACCTATTTCCAGTCTACAACACAGTCCATTCAACAGTTCCAACTTCCAACTGCACTACTCAGGTGACAGATAAACCTCCAAGTAGCCTCAATGACTCTCTTAAAAAATGCAAATGACCAGCTGTCTGCTAGGAATATAAATCCTCCCATTCTCCATCATCCAGTCAGAGCTGAAGAAGCTTCTTGGATGAGAAGCAAAATTTCTTCAAAGAAAAACAAGAAAATCCAGTTACCTCTTTAAAAAACACCTTTGGGACTTCTAGAAACTTTGTAGCAAGAAAGAACTAATAAATTCTGTCAGATTTTGCAGCCAAAATTTAACTCCAGAAAGCACACACAAATGACTGATTCAGCAGGATTCATTAACTTCTTTATATACATAATAGCATTTAAAGTTTACAATACCATTAGCAGTTTCTTCCAACAAGCAAAAACACAAGCAGCAGCTTCAAAGTTCAGAGACCAGTTTTAGTTTCACTTTAGAGCTGAAAGCATGGAGCTAAGCCATGCCCAGATTCCCTCCACTCTCAGCCTCCAATTCAGCTCCTATTGACTGACCTTGTTAACCATGTCTCTGCCAGTTCATGAATATTCTGACAAATTCTGCTTCACAGAAACAAAGAAACAATTTTCCTACATTATTTATGAAAGAGAAAAGAAACTTTTAAAATAGTTTGGGGATGGGTAACAAAGCAAGGATATCATGCTTTATTTAGCTTGGGCAGAAATTGAATAGATGCTGAGAGATTAAAGGGTTGAATGGAGCTTGGGTTTCTAGGGCTGAGGATAGTTCATTGACTTAACAGGTCATTAATTGCAAGATTATTTTAAGAATGCAACTGTCAACCAACATAGAAAATAGGTGCCTCATAGCCAAAGATGAAAAGTCTATCCAGGGCAGCAACTACTACTGGAGAGGGAATATCAAGCACTGCAACTGATAGGAGCTGGGGCTGCTAGTAAGCCAAAAGTAACTGCCAGAGACCATCCACTCTGAAGGGCTTAACATGACCTCATCAGAAAACAGCAAAAAATGGTGATTTTGTTACTGCATCATGACTATACTGTAACTTGCTATCTATTTTGGAAATAAATGTGGAGCCTACTTGGGGAGCTAATGGAGGTCAGGTTGTCTCAGATATGCACAGATGAATGCTAAAGGTGAAAACACATAGCTAAACTGCTTAAACAAGTCACATTCATAATATTCCCATTTATATTCATGATCATTCTCCTTATTTTCAGCAATGAAAAATATTCTAAATTTTCTTCCTGCAAGAATTCATTGACAGACTGGAATGTTTTCCTATACAGCACATATTCTCTCTGTATGCTTTCTTTAAATATATATTTTAAAAGACACAAAATGTCACGTTAGAGTTTTTGTTTTGTTTTCTTTTGTTCTGTTCTGATGATTCAGTGGCAGAAATTTATTTCTAATTATTTTAATTATTATTATATTTCCTGTTCATTTATGAAAGAACTATTAAATTATAAAATTGAAAGCATTACCATGAGTTATTTATTGGGATAAATATTGCACTGAGATGACTGTAATATATACCTCTCCTGTTCACTATTAACAAGAGATAGGCATAGCTATGCTCATTAAACTCCATTTCTCAACATGTTCAAATGCAACTACTAATTAATCTGGAGCTGTATCATGCTTACCTACTGTCAAGCATTATATACTGTGAAGTCAAACATTGGTGTCAATTTTCCAATCTGGGCAACTTTGGAATATACATATATAGCACTTTTGCTTGGATGGGCAGTATTGAGATCAAAATGAACTAGAATTCTAGTATCTGGAAAAAAAACCATTACATTAAGTCATTACATTAAGTTATGGGATGTAATGCTAATAAAAGATTTGATCCCTTTTCCTATGCTAAATTGATTTTATCAGGAAACACAATTTTAAAAATTGGGAACAAGAGAATGATAGGGAAAAATTGGATGAAAGTGGGAATATTGCCTTTGAATCAACTCATAATGAAATTTTAACATACATTGTGCTAAGAGATAGATACCATTTGTCAGATCCAATGGCAATATTTACAGTTACAATGTTTGTTTGGACTAGTAGCGTTTTCAGCTTCTGAGAAACAATTTGTTCAATCTAAAAAAATACTATTAGTATTTATAGATAATTGTTATCAACAAATCAATTTGATATGTGGATGCCGAGGTTCTCATATTGCCTATACAATGGGAGAGAATTTCTATAGCAACAGCATCAATGAATCTCAAAGTACAACTTATATACCCAAAAAGTAATATTTAGAATTTATTGGATTATACTACATTTCTATAGAAAAGGACTGACCAAGACAGGATTCTGTTGGAGCAGAAATAAGGATAATGTTTCTGTCAGCTTTGGAAGCCATATTGAGATCCGATCAGAGGTGGTATTCAGCAGGTTCTGAGTAGTTCTGGAGAACCGGTAGCAGAAATGTTGAGTAGTTTGGAAAACTGGCAAATACCACCTTTGGCTGGAGATTTAACAGTATCCTTCCCCTGCCATGCCCACCAAGCCACGCCCACAGAACTGGTAGTGAAAAAATTTGAATCCCACCACTGGATCCGATGTTCCCACACTGCCACAATTGAGCCTGGAAAAGTGAGAGGGGGAAATTCATTGAAGCATATCTAGTTAGACATAATATTCTTTTTCTGGTTCAAGGTCATGTCGTGTTATGCATAATGAAAGGAAGTTTTAAATTGGGATGGATGGTGATTGGGCCATGTGGTGGATGATGGGTACAGGGGATGTAGTTTTTACTTATTGTAAGGAAGTCTGGAACTTTCAGATTCAGGATTCCACAGTTGTGCCAGTTACTATCCAAATAAAAGGAACTTTTGAGAGATGTCTGTCTCAGAGTTATTGGGTTGAATGGAAGTTTGCTGGAACGCTGACAGTTTCTTTAAAACAAATGTTTTTACAATGGCCTATTCTTACTAAGTGTTGGACTTGATAAATAAGACTATGTGACAAAAACTGAACTTTGATTTTGCCCAGGGGTGGGATTCTACCAGTTCGCACCTATTCGCTAAAACCGGTTGTTAACATTTTAAGCAGTTCGGAGAACCGGTTGTCAGAAGAAATTACTGGCCTAATCCTGTAAGGAAGGCAGGAAGGAAACATTCTGGTGTTTCTTACAGAAACTGCCTCTCCATTAACCCTTATTACATTCTTGGCAGGACTAGACTTCCTGTCTCAGGAACTTCTCTGGAGTTTTTTTCCCCTCCTTTGCTGGTACTTTGCTTGTGTGGAGTGACCATTCAAAGTTACAATGGCACTGAAAAAAAGTGACATGACCATTTTTCACACTTACAACTGTTGCAGCATCCCCACAGTCATGAGAGGCCAGGCGAGGAGATGCCTGCCTCGATGTGAGTGATATTGAGTTGGCCACGTCCACCGAGTCACATGACCAAGCCACGTCCACCCAGTCACATGACCACCAAGCCACGCCCTCCAACTAAGCCACACCCACAGAACTGGTTGTTAAAAAATTTGAATCCCACATCTGATTTTGCCCATTGTTAAATCCAGATTCTTCTAAATATTTTTTATACCTATTTTGAATTTGTAAATAAAGCCACCAATCAACTTTAATTCCTTCTTCCGGTTTCGCCAGGCTTCGGAGGCGGCGGGGTTTCGCGATCTCTGCGATCCCCGCCGCGCTAGCCGTTTTGGTTCCTCCCGACCCAGACGGGTCTGGAGGATAAGGTTGCCCGTAGAGGCAACCGAAGACAGGGAGGATCCGGACAGGGGGTTGGGATGTTCGCAGACCCCTTCTCCACCCGGTACAACCTCCTTTTCTCAAGTCGGTCCAGCAATGGCCGCCACAAAGAAGCCAGCAGCCGGACAAGATCGTGCTGGAGGAAGGAGAAAGTTTTGAAGCGAAAGTTTTTTTGGCTGAACTGGGACTAGAAGATACATTTAATACCCTGAAATCTAAGATTTGGTTTTTTTTTTTTTGAAAGATACTTTGTTTCCAGAAGAGATTTGCAAGCGGAGAGTGAAAGTGTTTAAAGTGAAAGTTTACTCTCCTTAACAAATGAATACTGAAAATCCTACTATTTTACAAAAGGTAAAAATTTAAAGCTTCTTGTTATAAATGGGAAGGGAGAGGACAAAAGGAAAATTTATATTAAGATTTTGTTGAAGGAGATGCCTGGAAGATTTTGGAGATTGGAAGTTACTGTAATAAGAATTTAAAATACAGATTGGCTTTTTTTTCTCCCTTTGCAACTGATATTAACCCAGGAAGAAGGGAAGAACTTTGTGCTTTGTTTGGATTGTTTGATGACTTTGGGACTTTGGGAATTGTTTTAAGCTTGGAAATATCTTTGGCTGTTTTAAGAAGAAGAAGGTTAAAAAAAGGGATTTACAATGACTTTATTTGCTGATGAACTGAGAGAGGAATATGGCAAAATAAAGAAAGACGATGTGGGAGAAATTTTTTGCTTTTTAGAAATGGCGCTGGCTACTTATCAGCAAATACAACAACTGATGGAAGAAGAAGAAGCCATCTTTAATGAACCCACAGAGTTGATTAAGAAAGGAAGGAGAAAGAGAGGGGGAAAAAGGATATAAGACTTAAAAAAATATCTAAGAAAGTGAAAAATAAGATGCAAAATCAATACAAGGCTAGAAAGCAAAAGGAAAGAGAAATACAACAGAGAGGGGAAGTTAAGGGGGTAAAAAGACCAGATGGGATAAGACAGGGAGGAAGAAGGGGGAAAAGGCCACAAGGGTATGAAACAAGATGCGAAAAAGAAATTGTTTTTCAGGGACAAAGGGTAATATAATTTTGTTTTAAAAGGATTCTGCAAGGTACATAAGATAGTATTGTAGTATTTGTATTAGAAATAGAAAATTATAATTTTATAAGACTTGAGTAAAGACTAAAATATTAAAGGTTTAATAATGGTAGAATTCAAGATTTAATAAAATATTAAAAGGAAGGTTTAAAATACTTAGTTTAAATATAGATTTTAATTGACTATTGTGTGGATGTTAGTATGAATATATTATTGTAATCTTTGTTTTTGAAATAGATAATTGGAATGTTATGAGATTTATTGTTTAATTATATATTTAATTATGTTATGGATTTACTATTTTCTTTTTGTAAGTAGTATGTACTAAGCAGAATCAGATAGGGAACTTGGTGTTACCTTAAATGTTAATTTAGAGGTGCGATGGAAAGGCATCATACTTTGATTTGTGATTTCAGGAGAAATTCTTTTATTTTATTATGGGGAATGAGATAAATAGACAATTGGAAAAGAATGGACAAAGGATAGAAATATAATGATTTAAATTAAGATAATAAACAAAATAGAATTAAGAAGAGTGGAAAGCGGGAGAAGTTATAAAGAAGACACAGAATGGTAATTAAGATAGGTAATGGCATATAAGATGAATATGAATTTAATTGAAGTCCATACAAAGAGAGGTAATCCGGGGCCAAGCTACTTTTTTGAAAAAGAAGTTTTACTTTATGTGTTTTGTGTGTGTATGTTTATCTGAGATTTAATAAAACCTTGGAGGAAAGCGGGAGGAGAATAATTGCAAACAAGACAGAGGGAAATATGAATAGGATGACTAAATTTAAAGAGAAGAAATGAGAGTGTTAAAAGATATTTAAGTAGAAATGGGATATATTAAAATCACACTGTATAAAATAATGTATTATCTGCCTTGTAAAAATTTACAAGGGAAAGAGGTTTAATGTCTACAAGGTTTATGTTTTGTTTGTCTTTAAAAATTAATAAAATTTGTTTAAAAAAAAAACCACAAAACTTTAATTCCTTGTTCTCTTAGTTCTTGATTCGATTTAAGTTTCCCTTGATTATCTAATAGTTCATTATAATTTACCATTTTTCTTATATCTAATCTATTTGGATGGATCGTAGCCTCCATTGTTGACACCCAGCAGAGTATCTTCATCTGATATTTCTTTTTAATCTTCCTTCAGATCTGTATAAATAAATCTCTTATTTGGTGTCAATTAAAGTAGACATGTGCCTTACCCCTTTTTTCCTACAAAAATGCATGCCAACTTATCTGGAGGTCATGACCTTCTAGTATTAAACTTATCTTTTAGCTTAACCCAATCTTTCATCCAATTTAATACCACTGCTTGATAATAGAGCTTCCATTCTGGTAGTCCAAAACCACCTCTGCTCCTACTATCCTGTAATAATTTTAGTTTAATGCGTGGTTTCTTACCCAACCAGATGAATTTGAGTGTCATTTTATTTAATTCAGTAAAGAACTTTTTATCTAATTTTATTAGGATCATTTGGAATAAGTACATTAATTTGGGCAAAGTATTCATTTTTATTGCTGCAATTCTCCCTAATAGTGACAATTGTAATTTCCCCCATAGTTCTAGTTCTTTTCTAATTTGTTTTATTAATTTAGTATAATTATCTTCGATTAAAGAGCATCTAGAAGACAACCATATTCCTAAATACTTCACCTTTTTTGCAATCTGTAATCCCATTTTAGTTTCTAATTCTGTTTTTTGCTCTGTAGTAAGGTTTTTGACTATCATTTTGGTTTTACTTTTATTTATTTTAAGTCCAGCCACTTCTCCAAAAAATTTTTTCTTGTAACAATATATATCCAGTATTTAATGGGTTCTCCATTATGAATACTAGGTCATCCGCAAATGCTTGGACTTTGTATTTTTCTTTTTTAATTTTAATCCCCTTTATTTCAGAATTTCATCTGGTTTTGCCTAGTAACACTTCTAAAGACAGAATAAATGGCAGAGGTGATAGTGGACACCCTTGTCTTACTCCTTTGGCTATCTTAAAGTCCTCTGTACGGTCTCCGTTTAATAGTACACTTGCCCTTTGACTAGAATATATTGCTTGTAATGTTTTTCCTATGTCTGTACCAAAATTCATTTTTGTTATTTGTTGTAACATAAACTGCCAATTAAGGTTATCAAAGGCTTTCTGTGCGTCTCAAAATACTAACGCTGCTTGCTTTTCAGGGTGAGCTTTGGAATAATATTCAATAGCATTTAACACTGTTCTAATATTATTCCTTATTTGTCTGTTTGGTAAGAAGCCGTTCTGGTCAGATTTTATAATTTCGCTCAGTATTGGTTTCATTCTTTCTGCTGATATTGTCATGAATATTTTATAGTCTGTGTTCAACAATGAGATTGGTCTATAATACTGTATTAATTGTTGATCTGTACCTTCTTTCGGAATTAATGTAATGTATGCCTTGGACCAGGATTCTGGAAGTCTGGTTTGTAGTAATGCCTCATTATATGTTTCCAACATCAATTGTTTAAATATTTCATACGTATTTTTATATAACTCACTAGGAAGACCATCCGGTCCTGGAGTTTTATTACTTTTCTACTTTTGTATTGCTTTCTTCAATTCTGCTGAAGTTATTTCTTTATTTAATATCTCTCTTTTTTCTTCTGGGATTGAACTTAAACCATTTCCTCTAGATATTGTATTACACTCTCCCCCATAATTTCTTCCTGTTTATATAGCTCCCCAAAATAGCTTTGCACAATTGTTTTTCTTCCATCAGGTGGCATATACTTCCTTCCTCATCTTTAAGTTGTTGAATTCTTTTTTCCTTCTCTATTTTCAGTTTATATGACAACCATCATATAATTCTGCCTTACAAATTTCAGATTTTGTGCTCTTCTTGGGTGATCAAATTTAATTTATGTCTAGCCATATTTATTTCCCTCTTCACTTCTATATTTTTAGACTCTTTTTGAGGTTTGCATTCATATTTTTTATCTTCCCCTGTATTTCATTCTGTTGTTTCCATTTCTCCTTATTTTTCTTAGCTGTGTATGCTATTGTAATTCCTCTCACATACGCCTTAGTAATATCCCATAAATTCTGCAGGGTAGTGTGTTGTTTCCAGTTTATTGTAAAGAATGTTTCCAATTCATTTTTCATCTTTTGATTATATTCTTTTTCTTTCAAAATTCGTGAATTTAGTGTCCATCTCATCTTCTTTCTCCTTTGTCCTTTCCAAACAATTTTCAGGGGGTTATGATAGGCCCACATATTGGACATTATTTCCACTGTAACAATATCCTTTTCAATTACCCTGTTCACCCACACCAATATCGATTCTCGACCAAGACTTGTGCGGATTGGAATAAAATGTATAATTGTTATAATTTGGATTTCTTTTTTGCCATATATCTTCCAAATTAGTTTCTTTTATCAATTCAAAAAATGGTTGTGGTAGAGTTTTTTTTTTAATTTGTTCTTTGCTGGTATAATCTTTTTCAATATCTACAATGGCATTAAAATCCCCTACTAAGCAAATATTTTCTTGTTTTGTTTCTATTATTTTCTCATACAGTTTGTTATAAGACTTTTTTTGGTTATCACTGGGGCCATATATCGCCACCAATATTTGTTTTTGTTGAATCTTTAGTTCTGCCATTAAAATTCAACCTTGTTCTACCACGTAAATTTGCTTGGCTATTATTCCTTTCCTAATATATATTACCCCTCTTTTTGCGGGGGATCCACCAATGCTGTATACAATACTCCTAATTTGGGGCAATCTAAGCATTTACTGTGTTGTTTTTGGATATGTACCTCTTGTAGGCACACAATATCAATTTTTTGTTTGCTGGAGGGCGGAGCTGGCGTCGCGGTGGTTGGATGGGCAATCTTGATCCTCCAAGATCACCGTCGATATCTCAGCTGCTGGTCGGTCCCCATGGATCTAAACCATCCTGTAGAGATGGTGATTGACAAGGGCACGTCCTGTTGATCCCAGGGACATCGCAAAGTCCCTGGTTGATCCAGGGAAAGCCCTTTTTGCCGGCGGCGGAGAGGCAGTCTTCCAAGCTGCTGAAGCTGGGACAGCTCCGGAACGGAAGAGATTGGAAGAAAGTGCATCAGTTTGGTGAAATGAACTTTTACTTATTATTTCTTGAAGAGAACACCCTGAAAAAATTAAAGTGAACTAAAAGTGAAGAGGAAAGAGTTTAAGCAGCGTGATTAATTGTCAAAGTGAAAGTTTTCTTCTTTTTTTCCCTTTTTATTGAAATTTTGAACTTGGCAAAGCTGTTTAACTTTAAGCTGGACTGGTACTTTTTAATCTTTTTATTTGTTTGTATTTCTTTCTCCTTTTTTAAACAATCCTTTTGAAAATTCTTTGTTGATTAAGAGTCGTCTGCTTGATTTAAGATTTATTTATCTCCCTTAAAAAAAGGGGGGGGAGACTTCCGGTGACAAGATATGGGCGAATGGAGGTGCTGAAGCTCGCTCTGGGTTTCATGCTATCTCCTCTTGCTGTTGGAGTGACCCTTAGAGGTGCATGCATCTTGTAGAGAAGTGTGCCAGTGTGGGGAGACTCAAGTCATGCTGTGGAAAAGGCGATTCTCATCGCAACATAGAGAAACCCTGTGGAGACTGACAACAAGAGACTGTGAACAATGGCGGTCCTAAAGCCTTGATCGTTGCATACAAGAGGAAGCGAGTGAGTGACAGACTGTAGTGAATGAAGAGTGCGAGTGAAAGAATTTGCGATCCTGATTGAGCGTTGAATATTGGAGTAACTTAAGTCAGAGCAAAGCCTGAAAACAGCGGCCAAAGCAGATACGAGCGGCGGTGAAAGCGAAAGGGCTCGTGAGACGGAAGAGGGTAAGGATGCGAGCGATCGGACAGAGAAGGTAAGAGAATCGGAGGGATCTGAGAGACTGATAATAATTGGGGGAGAGGAAAAAAAGAAGAAAGAAAGAACAATAATTTAACTTAAGGGAATTTTGAAGGATTTGAATTGTGGACTTTGGGGAAAATTGGAAGGACGAACTTGAGATGGGGGGAGACTTGAAGTAAGGAATTAAATTACAACTTTAAATATTCCACAAACGAAACTGAATAATTTACTAGTCTCTTTTTGGATTATTGGACTGGAGCTGTAGTAAGCGGAGAAGGTTTATTAAAGAAAGAGACTATTTGAATCTAAAAATTGACTTGTTAAACTTTCAAACGAAAGGAGAAACAACTACAGCGGAAAGTGTGGTTAGATAGTGAAATCAGAGACATTACTCAGCAACTCTGTACTTCCGGTGCACTCGGTGAAGGAATCTTGAAGAACTGAACAATTATATTAAGACACTTTAAGCTTTTAAATTTGTGGATTGCAACAATTATTTCTTGACACCAACTTAACTGATTTTTGAATGTGGTAAATGTAATTTATATATATTTAATTGATACATTAGTAATATTGTAGTTTATATTTGGTTATAACACACATAAAAAAGGGAGGTGATAATTAATTAATTATTTAGGTATAGATATTTGATTATAGGCGTTGATTAGATTGAATTACATAATTAACTGTGATTAATTGTGATTATTATAGATTAACTAATTAATTATTGTATAGTAAGGTTGATATATCTATATTTAGATTTGTAAGTATTTGAAATATTATTTTATAACACTATTTTGAGATTTGAGATTCTATAGCATTTATAGATATACAGGTCAATAGTATTTAAATTTAAATAACAAGAAATGACCTCCGTCACTAATACAACGCTTAAAACTAGAAAGAAGACTTCTTCAATACAAACAACTTCAATGCCATCAACCTCAGTGATGGCACAAAAGACAATTGAAGAAACTTTATCTGGAGAAAAACAACCTATCATCACGAATGCCAATATTCAATCGACCCTTCTTACTTTACAAGAGTCCATGCTGAAGCTTCATGAAATAGTGGTAAAAAGTCATATCGAATCAAGAGCTGACACAAATGAACTAAAAGAAGAGATGGGACTAAAATGAAACTAGACATCCTAAAGTTGGATCAAAAAATTGAAACAATATAGCAAGCACTAGAAAGGAATGAATCAACAATAAAGGAGGTTGAGAAAAGAACAGAACAAACGGAAAAGAAGCTGGAAATGGTTGGTCAGCAATTAAGAAATGTGAGTAAAGAAATGGACGACTCCTTGGTATATTTGGAAATGGATAAGGTCAAGAGCATATCTAAGATTCCAAAATATAATGGAATCTAAAGAAGAGGACTTAGAACAAGTGATGGCAGGAATATTAGCAGACCTATTGGAAAAAGATAAGGACGATATTCTGAAAGAGTTAGACGAAGTATACAGAGTGAGCACAAATTACGCAAGATGACATAAACATTCAAAAGAGGTCCATGTGAGATTTGCCAGAAGGAAAGTTCAAGATATTATATACAAAATTTCTAGAGAAGAAACAATTACATACAAAGGGAAAGAAATCTTGGTGCTTAAACAAATCCCAAGAAGAGTGAGAGAGCAGAGGCGAGATTATAAATTCTTGGCGAACCAATTAAACCAAAAAGGTATCATATTTAGATGGCTAATCCCAGAGGGAATGCTAATCACTTGGGAAGAAAGAAAAATTAAATTAGACTCCGTGGAAAAAGCCCAATGATTGATAGGCCATGAAGAATTGAGTAGTAGAGACGAGTTAGAAATGAATTCGCAAGATGACCAAGACTACCAAAAAATAGAGATGGGAATTGTAGGAATTCGAAAAATAAACATCATCAAGGGAGAGAAGAACCGAAGACACACAATCAGCCACAAAGAGAGACAGGAGTAACTACAAGACAAAGAGCAAGAGTCAATTAGGTGATGGATGAAGAAAAGAAAATACTATCAATTAACATAAATGGCCTAAACTCTAGGATAAAAAGGAAAAGAATATTAACCAAATTAAACAAAATGCAGATATAATATGTTTACAGGAAACTCATATAAGGAAGGAAGAAGAAAAATATTTAGAATACCCCAAGCAAGGGAATTTGTATATGTCGCCAGCAGATTTTAGGAAAAAGAAAGGGATAGCAGTATATGTGAAAGACGATATGAAAGCAGAGCCAATTTGGATAGACCCCAATGGAAGAATTCTGATGTTACAAATTTGGATTAAATCAATTCCAATTCTACTAGTGGTAATCTATGCCCCTAACGATAACCAAAAGGAATTTTTTAAACAATTACATGGGAAATTAGTGGAATTAGATAAAAGGAATATTTGTATCTTGGGAGATTTCAATGCTACTGTGGACCACCAGAAAGATCATAGTAGTGGGGGGGGGGGGAGAAGAAAAAAAGAGAACTACCAAGAACATGTGAAGAAATGATGATTGAACTAAATTTGATAGACATGTGGAGGAAATTAAACCCTGAGAAAAAGCAATGTACATTTTACTCCAACCCTCACCAATCATGGACATGAATCGATATGGTGTGGATGAATGGTGAATTAGTAAATGAATTAAAAGAGATTGAAATCTTCCCAAACGAATGAGCAGATCACAACCCGATTCAGATAGTGTGGAAAAGCAGGAAGAAATCAAGGAAAAGGTGGACCTTAAATACACAGTTAATTAAAGAGAAAGAATTTATTAATAAACTTGACAAGGAATTAGACTATTTTTTAAAAGAAAATAATAATGAGGTAACTACGAAACAGAATATTTGGGATACAATGAAGGCAATAATAAGAGGCATAACGATATCATACACTGCTAAAAGAAATAAAGAAAAATATGCCCAACAAAATAAATTAGAACAAAGAATCAAAGAATTAGAAATTCAGCTGCAAAACACTCCAAAAGATTGCAAATTGAAAAAACAGATGATAATAACTAAACATAAATTTAATTTAATTGAACAAGAAGGAATGGTCTCAAAGTTAAATACAGCCAGACAGATATTTTTTGAACAGGCCAATAAACCAGGAAGATGGTTGGCCTATAAACTTAAAAAAGAAAAACAAAAAAGATTGATCTACCAATTAATAGATGAGAACGGGGATGCCCAACAAGGGATAGAACAGAAAAAAAGAAATTGCATGTAAATTTTTTGAAGATCTTTATAAAAAGAAGGAGGTAAATGAGGATATGATAAGAAACTATTTGGGTATTACTAAAGATAAAATAATTGAGGAGATGAAGGAAATGTTAATTAGAGATATTACGTGGCCCGAGTTAAAAGCAGCAATAGAAAACCAAAAGAACAATAAAACCCCAGGATCCGACAGGATACCAGGGGAACTTTATAAAAAAATAGGAGAACAAATAAGACCTCTCATGGTAGAAGTATATAATGAGGTCCTACTAGCAGCAAGAATGCTGGATTCATGGAAGGAGACATTGATATCATTGATTCCGAAAGAAGATTCAGATTTACGACATATACAAAATTATAGACCATTTTCCCTGTTAAATACTGATTATAAAATATTTACTACAATTATATCAAATAGATTGAAAAAAATATTGAATGAATATATATATAAAGATCAAAATGGATTTCTTCCTAATAGACAAATTAGGAATAATTTAAGGATAGTATTAAATGTTTTGGAATACTACGAAGCCCATCCGGAAAAACAAATAGCCCTTGTATTCTTGGAGGCTTTTGACAATCTAAATTGGCAATTCCTAATTCAACAAATTTACAATATGAATCTAGGCACTAAATTTGAAAACATTGTGATTACAATTTATGATTCACAAAAGGCGAATATTATAATTAATGGAGAGTACAAGCGCTCAATAAAAATAGAGAAAGGAGTCAGGCAGGGATGTCCATTATCCCCCCTGCTCTTCATATTATCTTTGGAAACACTGCTTACATGAATTAGACAGAACCCAGGAATAAAAGGACTAAAAATTAAAAAAGAAGAATATAAACTCCAGTCATTTGAGGATGATATGGTATTTTTCATAGAGGAACCAATTGAAACAGGTCAAGAATTACTGAAAGAGTTAGATCAATTTGGGGAAGTTGCAGGACTTAAAATTAATAGGGAAAAATGAAATTAATAACTAAAATTTAACAGAAAAACAAAAACTAAAATTGGAAAGGATAATGGGATTACAAATAGTAAAAAAAGTTAAATACTTAGGAATTTGGTTGATGGCTCAATGCAAAACTCTAATGGAAAATAATTATAATAAATTATTACAGCAAGTTAAAAAGATTTAGAGATATGGGTTAAATTGCAAATCTCCTTATTAGGGAGGATTGCCACTATAAAAATAAATATTCTGCCCAAATTTATTTACTTATTCCAAACAATACCAATAAAAATACATAAAAATTGCTTCGTGGAACTTAACAAGATAATTACCAAATTTATCTGGCAAGGGAAAAACCCGAGGATAAACCTAAAGGCAATGCAAGATATGAAGAGCAGGGGAGGTATGGCACTCCCAAATTGGGAATTATACTATAGTGCAGCCTCCTAACTCTGGTTGAAAGAGTGGGTAAATCTGTCGAATAAAAGGATCTTATTTTTAGAAGGCCATGATTTACAGGGGGGATGGCATGCATTTTTATGGGACATTGGGAAAATTAAGCAGAAGTATTTCCACAGACATATAATTAGAGATTCCTTATTGGCTAATTGGAACAAAATAAAAAAAAATTATTTAAAAATCCCAATTTGGATCTCAACGATGGAGGCGATGATACATCCAAATAATCTAGATCTTAATAAAATGATAAAATACAAAGACCTTCTTGATGCGCAAAGAACTTTAAAATCATGGCAAGATCTCCAAGAACAGAGGCTACAAGTAGACCCGTGGGCTTACTTGCAAATTCAAAATAGATATAGCCAGGACAAGAAAAATTTTGGAATTTATACTAAGGCACAACAATTAGATAAAATTTTATTAGGTCCAGATAAAAAAAATATAACTAAATTTTATAATTATTTACTAGAGATGGAATTAGAAGAGGAAGTAGTCAAAGGCAACATGATAGCTTGGAGCAGAAACATAGGACGTAGCATTACATTATTAGAATGGGAAAAGGTTTGGACAAGGAATAATAAAATTACAAGATCAGCAGCATATAAAGAAAATGCCTATAAAATGTTTTATAGATTGCATCTTTCACCCTTGAGAATAGCGAAAATGTCTCCTAACATGAATCCGAATTGCTGGAAATGTAAAAGAAACAGGGAACATTTTTCATATGTGGTGGTCCTGCACTGAAGCCCAAAGATACTGGCACAGAATAAAAAAAATGGTTAGAGGAAATAACAGTAGGAGCAAATTGAATTAAAACCAGAATTCTTCCTATTGGGGATATTTAATAGACAAATTCCTAAAAATGTCAAATATATAATACTGCATATTCTTACTGCAGCCAGAATAACCTTTGCACAGTGTTGGAAACAAGTAGATATTCCAACAGAGGAGATGGTTATACAGAAGATAACAGCCTGTGCAGAGATGGACAGGTTAACCTTAGCACTTAAGGAAAAAGAAACATCAGAATATTATAGAAGCTGGGAATGCTGGTATGAACGGATAGAACAAAAATAGAAAATATATTAGTAAACAACGTAAAATGTAAATCATAATTATATATTCGCAATAAGATGTATTTGTAAATGTATCACCAAAAAAAAGGGGGGGGGGAAAGATTTTACTTTTTTTTCTTTTAGTTCCTGGCTGTAGATTGAGGAGGGGGCAGTGAAAGTGAAGGAAAGTAAGTAGCACTGCCACCCAGAGGCTTGGATACATTGTTTCTTTTTTCTTTCACTAGTTTGTGTTACAATCAAGGACTCTTGAGCTGTGTATTGGAAAAGATAGAGATGAGCATGGCAGTTTGTTTACTCAGGTGCTCATTTCTGAATAGATAATGGAGTCTGGAGTTGAAGTTGAAAGAAAGAAGATTGAAGTGACCTTGAAAAACTCTGAGCTGATTTATCAAAGAGCCTTGGATATTTGGTGGCAGAGGCTTGTTTTATATTAGAATTGCTTTTCACCTTTTGCCTCCCTTTATACCCCCCCCCCCACTTGTTGGGCTTCTTTTTTTCTCTTTAATTGAATTTTGACTTTTTAAACCAGGAACCAGAATGTAAATCTTTTATTTTTGTTTTCTTTTTGTTTATTAAGAGGAATATATAGAATATTTCTCTTTCTCTTTTTTTCCCTTTTTTATCGTCAATTTTTTACTTTTTACATTTACCATTGTAACTAATTGGATTAAGGTATACAAGTGCCTGAAGACTTTCTTTTTTCCTTTGGAGTGGCAACTGTTTGCCTTCATCTTTTTTCCCCCTTTTTTCCTTTTTTCCTCTTTTTTTTCTTTCTCTCTCTCTCTCTCTTTCTTTACAGATAAGCATTATGAGTAGAAAAACAACAGTTCCAGCTTCTTCGATACCAACCCCCTCACCATCTGGAGGACAATGATCGATACAGATAATATTACAACAGGAAAAAGAGAAAGAGAAGGTAGTGACATTACAGATGATTATGCAAGGAATCCAGAAGATTGAGCAAAAAATAGAAAAGACAGATGAGAAAGTGGAAAATATTCAACAGATGATGATGAAATATGAAGACAGATTTTAAAAAATTGAAGAAGACTGGCTTCCAGTTTGAGCTTCTTCAGTGACAGACCGAAACCTCGTCTCTGCAAAACTTTGAGCCGTGCTCGCCGCTGGAGCGCCCCGAGCTGGCTGGTTTCATGGCTAAGCCACCCCGTAGAGGTGGTGAAGAGGGAGGAGACTTCCAGCAGGGTTGAGGAGAGCCGTATCTCTCCTCCCCAGCTGGCCATTACTCCCTTTCCCAAAGGCAGTTGCAGCGGTGGTCAGAAATGACCACCACAAAGAAGAACTCGACCGGAAAAGAATGTGCAGGAGGAAGATAAGAAGAGAAAGTTTTGGTTGACTGGGTCAAACAGCAAAAGCAACAAATAAGGTACCCTGGAATTGAAACTATTAAAAACAATAACATTGTTCCCTAAGAAGATTTTTAAGCTGCGAAGGAGAGAGAAAAGGGAAAAGATTTGGTTTTTCCCTCCTTTTCCTATACTGACAGCTAAGAGACTTAAGTAAGAAATTGAAAAAAATCCACTTTGACATCAATAGGCATTTAATGCTGAAAATAAAAAGTCAAAGGGATAATAAAGATTTCTGGATAATTAAAAGCTTTTGAAAACAGGAAAGGAGAGAGGAAGAATAAAAGGGCAGGATCTGGAAGGGAGGAGACTGCCTGGAATTAAAAAGAACTTATAGCAAAATCTCAACAAGACTTCCAAAAGATACATTCTAACTGAAATATCGCAACAAAAACCCCAGGAAGAGAAAGTCGAAAAAGAAATAAGAAGATATAATTCGGGACTATCTGGATTACTTGATGATTTCTGGATTCTTGGTTATTGTTTTGAATGACTAAAATCAATTGGGTGGTGCTTTAAAACTGTTTAAAATGGCTCCACTTTTAGAAGAACTGAAAATGGAACTTAAAAAGTACAAAGAAGTTGCACAAGAAGGGAGAGGTTCTTTTGGCTTCGTATTTTCAGTTTTTAGTTTTCAGTTTTAGATTTGGAATTATGAGAAACAACAAGAAATGCCTGTAGAACAAGAAGATTGCGACAAAGAAGAAGCCATCTCTAATGAACAAGTAATCTTAGATGGGGGGAAAAAAGGAAAGGGGGGGAAAGAGAATGGAAAGTTTAAGACTGGGAAAAACAACTAAAAAAAAATAGAGTGAAAAATAAGTATAAAATTAGAAAGCAACAGAAGAGGGAAATGCAGAAGAGAGAATTAGAAATAGAGAGACAAGGGGATAAAAAGGGGAGGGAGAAGATGAGAGGGAAGAAAGAAAGGAAAAGAAGTCATAAAGGACAGAAACAAAATACAGAGAAACAGGGCCTATTTAGAGATAATGGGTGAAAATTTAATGGAAAAAAGGGATTCTGCAAAGGTACATAAGATAGTATGGTTATATTAGAAACAGAAATAATTTTAGAAAATATGAAACAATGTATGATTAAAATGTCTGATAAAATAGCTATCGTAATTCAGTGGAATGCTTGTCAATAAATAAATGTAATAAAAGGTATATTTAATTATTTATAAAGCATATGTGAAGAGAAATAAGGGAAAAATTAATTATGGAGATTATATGTGTTTTTAAGGAAGTATGATATTTAATTGAAAAGAAGTGTTAAAGATGTTAAGATTTTAATGATTATTAATGATAGAACTGAACTGGAACGGAATGAGGGTTTATAATTACATATATTTACAATCTTTTTTTAAAAAAGAATATAGTGTGTATTATAAGAATGTACCAAGCAGAATTTGATTGGAAGTTATGTATTATGTATTATATTGAAGGTTATAACCTTAAGGTATATATTGAAGTTGAATGGATGTAATTAAAAGATATAAAGGTGTCATACTCCAATTAGTAACTACAGGAGAAAACTTTTTTAATGAGAAAAGATAACATGAAATTGAAACAGAACAGACTAAAGTATAAATATAATGATTTGAATTGAGATGAGATAATCAAATTAAAATCAAGAAAATCAAAAGAGGGGAAAAATTATATAGAAAATGTAAAATAGTATAAGATATGGAATAGAATACAAAAAGGAGCATGAAATTGAGTTTTGTGTCTGTATAAAGAAGTTCAACCTGGGACCATGCTATTTTCAAAAAAGATGCTTTACTTGTATTTTGTATGTGTGAAAACCCAAATAAAACTTTATTTTTTTAAAAAAATTGAAGATATACAAAGAGATAAGAAAATTGGAGACATTGATATTCGATTGAGCGATGTCGAGAAGGGCAGATGTGAACCATTAGGATGGGAAATAGATAAATCAGAATTTTATCTAAGATTTCAAAATATAGAAGAAGGAAAAGGTGAAAACCTTGCTGAAATAATAGCAGAAATATTGGCAGAAGCACTGGAAATAACCAAAGAAAAGATGATAGATGGGATGGATGAAGTGTTTCGTGTCTATACAAGATATGCAACAAGGAATAGACTAGCAAGAGAAGTTCACATTAAATTTATTAAGAAGATTATTAGGACACAGATACTCCAGGTGGTGAGAGAGAAAACACTAAAATATAAAGACAAAGAAATAGTGGTGCTGAAACAGATACCAAGAAGAGTAAGAGAGATGAGAAGAGAATATTTATTCTTGACTAAAGAGTTACTTAAAAGAGGAGTAAACTACAGATGGTTGATGCCAGAAGGCCTCTTGTTCACTTGGCAGGAACAAAGACATAGAATTGACATAGTTGAAAAAGCTGAGCTATTCTACTTAGAATACTTTAGAGGAAAGGAGGAAGAAGAAAGGAAGAGTCACTGATTGAATTTCAAGAGGGGTGTATAGCAGTAATTGAAAAAGAAAAAGAAGAAGGTGCAGTAGGCAGTGAACCCAGAGAACAACGAGAATTGAGATCTACTAGAGCAATAAAACCCTCTTATAAAGCTTAACATGGATGAAAGAAAATTGATTTTGATTAACATAAATGGACTTAATTTGGCTACTAAAAGAAGGAAAGTATTTCACAAATTAGAAAAATTAAAATTTGACATAATCTGCTTACAAGAGGTACATATTAAAAAACAACATGAATTTATACTAAAACAAGGAAAACTAGGGAAATTATTTACGTCGCTGGCACAGTCCAAAAAAAGAGGTGTGGTATTATATATTAAAGAAACAATTTTGGCAGAACTAATCTATACAGATGATGATGGAAGGATTCTGATGGTGGAAATAACAGATAGCAACGTTAAAACACTTCTAATTGCAATTTATGCTCCGAATGATAAACAAGAAGAATTCTACAGAAAATTACACATGAAAATAATTTAATTGGACTATGTTAATATTTGTATGATGGGATATTTTAATGGAATAATTAATGACCAGTTGGATTATAAAATACAGAAAACAACAAAGAAAGTTAGAAAGATACTACCAAAATCCTTCCTTTGAATAATAGAAGAATTTAACTTAAAAGATGCATGGAGAGAGAGAAATGCGGAAAGTAAGCAATATACTTTTTATTCAAACAGGCATACATCCTGGTCTAGAATAGATATGATATGGATGTCAGCAGAATTATTGACTAATGTACGACAGATTGAAATAGAAACAAGCACTTGGGCAGATCATAATCCAGTGACAGTTATTTGGAAAGGATACAAGAGGAGATCTAGATGGACTTTAAATAATATGATATTAAAAGAAAAAGACTTTAAACAGAAAATAGAGAAAGAACTTGTTTTCTTCTTGAAAGAAAATAGAAAAGAGGATACATCTTTACAGAATCTCTGGGACACAATGAAGGCCTACACAAGAGGCTTGATAATAGATTATACTAGGAGAAGAAACATAAAACAGAAAAAGATATTTCAGACATTAGAGGATGACTATAAAAGATTGGAAAAAGACTTACAGAAGTCCCCACAAAAAAAAGATATTGAAAATAAAATGGATATAATTAAACATAAAATGGGACTAATGGAAAAAGAGGAATTAGCACAAAAAAATTAAAAATGCCAAACAGAATTACTTTGAAGATGCAAACAAACCAGGCAGATGGCTAGCTTATAAACTGAGAAAGGAAAGAGCAGCAAGAAGAATTAGTCAATTAATAAATAAAGAAGGACAGGTTTGCTATGGAAATGAGGAGAAGAAAAAAATTATACAAGACTACTATGGAAAATTGTACTTTCAGAAGAATATTCAAGAAGAAAAAATTAAGTAATATCTATAGAAAGCGAACCTACCTCAGATACCTAAAAATATTGAAACAATGTCAGAAGGAAATATAACAATGATGGGATTAACAGAAGCCTTAAAAAAAACAGAATGTTGGAAAAGCACCAGGTCCAGATGGTTTGCCAGCGGAATTTTACAAGACTTTTCAGAAAATATTGAATCTTCATCTTTTAGAAGTTATGAAGTTATGTTGAAGAAAAGAATACCAAAAACATGGTCAGAAGCATACATTAGACTTATACCGAAGGAAGGTACAGATCTGCAGCAAGTTAAAAATTATAGACCTATATCTCTATTGAACTCAGACTATAAAATATTTGCTTCAATTTTGGCAGAAAGACTAAAAAGATACTTAAATAATTTTATTCATACTGATCAAAATTTCTGCCAAAGAGACAAATCAAAGACAATGTGAGAATTATTTTGGATACTCTGGAATATTATTAAGCACACCCTGAGAAGCAAATGGCCTTGATGTTTCTAGATACACACAAAAAAAGCCTTTGACAATGTGAGTTGGCGATTTATTTTACTGCAATTGATACAAATGGGCTTTGGTAAAAAAATTATCCAAGCTATTGAAACAATATATGGTGAATGGAGAATTAACAGAATCCATAGATATAAGAAAAGGGACAAGGCAAGGCTGTCCATTGTCGCCTCTGCTGTTTCTGTTAACATTGGAAGTGTTGAACAGGAATATTAGAGAAGAAAGAGAAATAAAAGGAATGAAAATTAAAAAGGAGGAATATAAATTGCATGCTTTTGCAGACGACCTGGTATTTATATTAGAAGACCCATTGGAAACAGCACCTAAATTAATAGAAAAGATATGGAAAAGTAGCAGGTTTGAGAATAAATAAAGACAAAACAAAGATATTAACAAAGAATATGTTAGCAAGACGAAAGAAAGTTGGAAGAAATTTTAAAAATACAGGTCATGAACAAGGTTAAATATTTAGGGATACATATTACACCAAGATGTAGTACACTGAAGGAAGATAACTATGTTAAACTCAAACAGCAGATTGCGACAGATGTGATAAAATGGGAAAAACTGCAACTATCATTGATTGGGAGAATATCTACAATTAAGATGAATATATTGCCTAGAGTTTTATATTTATTCCAGGCAATTCCTATTCGACTAGGGAAAGAGTTTTTTGAAGATTTAAATAGAATTGTGTTGAAATATATTGGGCAGGGTAAAAAAGCAAGAATAAAATTAAAACTGTTACAAGATGCAAGAATAAGAGGAGGGTTTGCCTTGCCCAATTGGGAGCTGTATTACCAGGCGTCAAGTTTGATGTGGGTAAAGGAATGGATAACACTAAGGAACAGTAGATTACTGACTTTAGAAGCCATGACTTGCTGTTGGGATGGCATGCCTTTTTCTGGTATAAAGGAACTAAAACACAGGGGTATTTTAGAAGACATTATATTCGAGAGGCATTGTTTTTGAACTGGGAGAAGATAAAAAGACAATACTACTTAAAAATTCCCATTATGGATATCTACCATTGAAGCTTTTTCTTATCCAATAATATATAAAAAGGAACGAACAGTTAGATATGGTGAGATATTGAATGAAAAGGGTAAACTTAAATCTATGCAAGTGTTGGGAGAACAAGATGTAAAAATCAATTGGTTTTCATATTTGCAATACTGTACAATCTAGGTTTGATAAAGACTCTAAAGCAGAAGGTATTTATGATAAGTTGACTGACTTGGATAAAATTTTGATGGGTACTGATGAAAAGGTAATTAAAACATTATGGATATCTATTAGAATATAAATTGGAGGAGGAACAAGTTAAAGAAATGATGATTGCTTGGGGGAAAAATTTTGGACATGGGATTGATTTAGAAAAATGGCAAAAATTGTGGTCTCAAAATTATAAAATGACAATGTCAACTGCATATAATATCAATTTTTTTGTTTCACTAATTTAACCCCTCTTAGCCAGGGAATTTAATCTGTTAATGTTTATTGAAATTAGTTTAACTACTTCTTCCATTTTACTCGTTATAGGTCTGTCTTGGTCTTCTGTTGATTCTTACTTCTCTTTGTGTTCTTATTCTTAGTCCTTCTCTTCTTGGT
>NC_142013.1:61677403-61815343 GCF_049901735.1 Notechis scutatus | reverse complement strand
AATCTTTCAGGACCAGCTCCTTGCCTAACCTATGGTCACAAGCCACAGTCATCCCCATCTTCAAAAAGGGAGACCCAAGCCTGGTTGAAAATTACAGGCCAATCTCCTTATGCTGCGTCACCTGTAAAGTCATGGAATCAATTATTAACCAATCCATCATCCTCCACCTAGAGACAAATAACCTACTCTCCAATAAACAATTTGGTTTCAGAAAAAAACTATCCTGTAATCTACAACTCTTACACTGCAAAAACATATGGACGACACAACTCGACCAGGGCAAAGCAATAGACGCAATCTACATAGACTTCTGTAAAGCCTTTGATTCAGTGGTACACGACAAACTACTCCTAAAAATAAAATCCTATGGTATCTCTGGACAACTGAATAACTGGATAGAAGCATTCCTGTCAAACAGACAACAAATGGTCAAAATCGGGAGCGTCCTATCAAATCCAGTACCTGTCAATAGTGGTGTCCCCCAAGGCAGTGTTCTAGGACCAACTCTCTTCATACTCTACATAAACGACCTCTGTGATCATATTAAGAGCAATTGCGTTCTCTTCGCTGATGATGTAAAGCTGTTCAATACCACAGACAATACTGCTACCCTACAAAAAGATCTTGACTATGTATCAGAATGGTCTAACAAATGGCAACTTCAAATCTCAACAAATAAATGCTCTGTCTTACATATTGGCAAAAAAAAAATCAGAAAATAAAATACAAGCTGAATAGTCAAGAACTTGTTGATGACCCAAGCTCTGTAAAGGACCTTGGAATACTCACCTCTAATGATCTAAGTGCTAGAGCCCACTGCAACTACATAGCCAAAAAGGCATTAAGAGTTGTTAACCTAATCCTACGTAGCTTTTTCTCTGGTAATATCACACTACTAACCAAAGCATACAAAACATTTGCTAGACCAATACTCGAATACAGTTCATCAGTCTGGAACCCACATTACGTATCTGATATTAGCACAATTGAGAAAGTCCAGAAATATTTCACAAGAAGAGTTCTCCACTCCTCTACTCGTTGTAGAATACCTTATGCCACCAGACTTGAAATTCTAGAACTAGAAAACCTTGAATTACGCCGTCTTCGGTCTGACTTAAGCATGGTATATAAAATCATACATTGCAATGTCCTACCTGTCAGTGAATACTTCAGCTTCAACCATAACAACACAAGAGCACACAATAGATACAAACTCAAAGTAAACCGCACCAAACTTGATTGCAGGAAATACGACTTCAGCAATAGAGTGGTCAATGTCTGGAATACTCTACCCGACTCTGTAGTTTCTTCCCCAAACCCCAAAAACTTTAACCTTAGACTGTCTACTATTGACCTCACCCCTTTCCTAAGAGGTCTGTAGGGGGCGTGCATAAGCGCACCAACGTGCCTACCGTCCCTGTCCTATTGTTTCTCTTATTCTTTTATTTTTCTTATATGTACCCATTTCATGTATTCACAACTTACACTTATATATACACTTATATACACTTATACTTATTATCTTGTAAACAATTGGCAAATCAAATAAATAAATAAATAAATAAATAAATAAATAAATAAATGACAGTATTTCCAGCACTGTCAGGAAGCTCCACTACAAAGTCTATAGAGATCTCTTTCCAGGGTGCAGAAGGGTCTGCTACTGTTTGTAAAAGTCCAGGATATTTTCCTTGTTTTCTCTTTGCAGCAGCACAGGTGGGGCAGCTCACAACATAGTTTTCAATGTCCTTTTTGAGGGACGGCCACCAAAATTGTCTTTTGATGAGGTGCAGGGTTTTTACAAACTCAAAGCGTCCCACTATTTTGGAGTGTCGTGGCAGCGTTTCATGAGGTCCATTCTCTGGCTTGCAGGGACATAAAGTTTGTTTTCTACCCAAGCCAGTCCATCTTTGAGTAAACAAGTGTTTTTGTTAGCCTGGAGCCAGTCGTCCTTAAGTAGTGCCTTTTTTAATATTGATGTCGTTGTGTCTTCAGTCAGTGATGATTTTCTTTTCTCTTGTGCCCGGGTGATTGGCTGCTAGTTGGGTCGGTTGGATCATTGGTTTTATAACCTCAATCTTTTTGCTGTTGTATTGGGGTTTTCTGGACAGTGCATCTGCTAAGAAGTTCTTTCTCCCAGGAAAATATTTGAGAGTAAAATCAAACTGTTCAAAATATTGAGCCCACCTTGCTTGTTTTTCGGAGAGTTTCTGTGGATTTCTCAGGGCTTCCAGATTTTTGTGATCAGTCCATACTTAAAAGGGGATTTGGTTTCCTTCCAGGAAATGTCTCCATGTGAGCATTGCCCACCGCACAGCATATGCCTCTTTCTCCCATATGGCCCATCTTTGCTCGGTTTCTGTCAGTTTCTTGGATGTATAAGCGTATGGTTGTAATTGTCCATTTCCATTATTTTGGAGGAGGACTGAAACATCACTAGCATCTGCTTGGATGACAAAAGGTTGTTCGGGATCTGGGTGCTTAAGGACCGGTTCTGCTGAGAATAGACGTTTGAGTTTCTCGAATGCCGCTTGGCATTCCATTGTCCAGATAAGGTGTTGCCTTGGTTTGGGTTTCTCCCCCGCTTTCATTTTTAGCAAGTTCGTGATAGGGAGGGCGATGTTTGCAAAAGCTGGAATGAATTGGCAATAAAAGTTTGCAAACCCCAGGAAGCTTTGCAGTTGTTTGCGGGTGTGCGGTGGGTCCCAGTCCGGTACAGCTTTTACTTTCTGTGGGTCCATTTCTATTCCCTCATGGGATATTCTATACCCCAAATAGTCAATTTTTTCTTGGTGGAATTCGCATTTAGAGAGTTTTGCATATAGTTTAGTGTTATGACTCTCCTTCAAAATTCAAATGAGCAAAACAGAAAGCAGCCGTTTCACAAGTAAATCAAACAGAAAGAAGTCTCCCAAGATAACGGCTGTCATAAATTACAATCCACAGTAACAATCTTTGCTCTGTTCGGCAAACCAGTCCTGGCAAAAAATCTCAAGCCTCAGAGCTTCTGCTGTTTCGTCTTCACGCAATAAGTCACTTTGTTCCTGGCAAATTTTTCCAGCCCAGCTGTGTCCTTTTATACTCATTGAGGCAACGTGCTAATTTCCTTAATTATTGACTCGCCCTCCTCCTTCTTTCTAACTGGGTTTGCCTCCTTAATCGTCTTCTGTTCCTTACATTTAACCACAAGTTTTCCAAGTTCTCATCTCCACTAGAAGACTCTCTCAAAACTTCCCTGTCAGCCATTGATCAGATAAGGAACCAGAGGAGGTCAAAGGTCCTGACAATTCTAATACATCAGGTCTGTCTTCCTTTGTCACGTCCATCTCCTCATCCTGGTTACTATTCCCATCACTGAGCCCTGCCGGCTCATATTTTTCTGCCATGTCCTCCTCACTTGAACTCATATCAGCCACAGGAGCTGAATCCAAGCCCAGAGCCACAACACTATCCCTCACCGCAGGGCCCTTCCCCCGGATCTGACGATCCGGATGCGGTTTCGAAGGGAAACATTCATGAAAGTCCCGAATCATGACTGGAGCATGAACTGCAGACGCATCCGTCCATGAGCAAATCTCCGAGTCATCCACTCTCCTCCCGACTAAATACTGAAAACGACCCTTGAGCCAACGCGAATCAGTAACACTGACCACCGTGTCATCAACAGCAACCTCCTCACGGGGCGTCGATGGGGAAGTCGTACCAGCGGGAGCACGCAGAGGACACTCCGAGGAGTCAGGAACCAAAAGAGAGCGATGGAAAACAGGGTGAATACTCATGGAGCGTGGTAAGGTGAGTCGGTATGCCACAGGGTTGATAACCGCCTCAATCGGGAATGGACCGATGAAACGATGGTCCAACTTCCTAATTGGGCGATCGATCCGAAGGTGTTTTGTGGATAACCACACCTTGTCACCCACAGCTAATGGAGGCGTTGCTCGACGTGATCAGTCAGCAAACCGTTTATAATTGTCTTTCACTCTTTCGAGTTGTTGTACTACTAAACGGTGGACCGCTTGTAGTTCCTCCAGAAAATCTTGGGTCTCAGGAACCGGAGAATCCATCAACATTAATGGGAAGAAGCACGGATAACCTACATTCGCGAAAAATGGCGTTATCCGAGTGGAGGTGTGCTGCGAGTTATTAAAAGCGAATTCTGCCAATGGGAGGTATTTCGCCCAATCGCTTTGTCGCTGATTAACAAAACACCTCAAATATTGGGTAAGAATGCCAATCAACTTCTCAGTCCCACCATCAGTTTCCAGATGGTGCGCTGACGCTAAGCACACCTGAACTTGTAGCGCTGCCATTAACTGTTTCCAAAACTGCGCAGTAAACTGAACCCCACGATCAGAAACCACTCTATCCGGCAGTCCATGCAGACGAAAGATATGCTGTAAAAATAGCTGAGCCGTAGTGCGGGACGATGGTAATCTCCGACAGGGAATGAAATGAGCCATTTTAGTCAGCATATCAACTACCACGAGCACCGTCGTGAAGCCCGACGAGGATGGTAAATGCGTGAGAAAGTCCATGGAGATTGCTCCATGGTCTGCCCGGAGTCGGCAATGGTTGGAGGAGTCCAGGGGGCGCACCCGACACCGCTTTCGCTTGCCTACACTGGACGCAAGAAGCGACGTAAGAGAACACATCGTGACGAACCCGAGGCCACCAAAAATTCCGGGTGACCAAATGCAAGGTTTTATAAAATCCAAAATGGCCAGCAGCGGGGTTATCATGACATTGTGTCATGATGAGAGCTTTCAACGACCTGGTAGGTACGTATAATAAACCCCGATGTCAGAGCAAGCCCTCTTCAAAGGACCATGGAGAATCAGGTCCAACGTCCCCCCGTCTCTGCTGCGTCCACGCATCCAATCGTTGCGCCTCCTGTAGGCGAGCCCGCAAGTCTACTGGATCTTGCAGTACGGCCAAGGATTCTGGTGGTAACACCGTTCGTAGAGGAAGAGGATCCTCGGGACCGATATACTCGGGCTTCCGAGACAACGCGTCTGCCCTCCGGTTCTGTCCACTTGGAACATAAGTAACGGAGAAATTGAACCTGGCGAAAAACAACGACCACCGAATCTGGCGTTGGTTCAATTTCTTAGCTGTGGTTAAATGTTCCAAGTTTCGATCATCCGTCCGAACCTCTACCTTGTGCCGAGCCCCCTCTAAATGATGTCTCCAGGTCTCAAAAGCAGCCTTAATGGCCAACAACTCCTTTTCCCAGATGGTGTAGTTGCGCTCTGAAGCTGTGAGCTTCCTAGAATAGTATGCGCATGGGAAAAGAGGCGCGCCATCCTTCGAAGCTTGTAACAGTACCACTCCGATAGCGACATTAGAGGCATCGGTCTCGACCACAAATGGACGATTCGGATCAGGATGCCTCAGTATCGGCTCGGCTACAAACGCTTTCTTTAAAATGTCAAAAGCCTGTTGTTGCGAGGGCCCCCACACAAACAGGACCTTCTTACGGAGGAGCTGAGTTATGGGGTCCATTACTTTAGCAAAGTCCGGGATAAAAGTCCGATAGTAGTTGGCGAATCCCAAAAGACGTTGTACGTCCTTGACTCGACGAGGGGCTTCCCAACTACACAATGCCTCAACCTTTTTAGGGTCCATAGCAATGCCCTCGGGAGAAATGATGTGCCCTAAAAACTCTATCGACGACTGAAAAAAGAAGCACTTCTCCAGTTTCGCGTAGAGTTTATGCTCCCGAAGACGTTGAAGCACTTGACGAACCTGCTGAAGGTGGTGATCTCTGGACCGAGAGTAGATTAAAATATCATCCAGATACACCACAACAAACCTATCCAGCATGTCCCGGAAAATGTCGTTCATCAAATGCTGGAATACAGCGGGAGCGTTGGTCAGACCAAATGGCATGACGGTGTACTCGAAATGACCATAACGAGTGACAAACGCCGTCTTCCACTCATCCCCCTTGCGCATCCGAACCAGGTTGTAGGCCCCACACAGATCGAGTTTAGTGAAGATAGTAGCCTCCCGCAACCGCTCCATCAATTCCGGAATGAGCGGCAAGGGATAGCTATTCCTCACGGTGATAGAGTTTAGTCGTCGATAATCACAGCAGAGACGAAGTTCTCCCGACTTCTTCTTAACAAAAAGAACGGGAGCTGAAAGAGGGGACAACGAGGGTCAAATAAATCCCCGAGCTAAGTTTTTATCTAAAAACTCTCGGAGTGCAACCAACTCGGGCTCCGACATAGAGTATAATCTCCCCTTTGGCAATGGAGCATCCAGTATCAGGTCCACGGGACAATCATAAGCACGATGTGGTGGTAATCGGTCTGTCTCCTGTTCGCTGAAAACATCAGAGAAGTCCGACAGCTCTGAAGGAATTGAGACAGCAGGAGCGGCGATATCTTGGCCAGCGCAGACATGCCTCAGGTGGTCCACACATTGTAGGCTTGGAAAAGAAATGGCATTCTGCGCCCAAGCCACCAACAGATTGTGCAAACGCAGCCAGGATACTCCGAGCACCAAAGGGAGATGGAGGTTCGATGTGACATAAAAACTTATCGCCTCCTCATGATCCCCAATAAGCATACGCACTGGCTGAGTGGCGAAGCGAATGGGTCCCGACTTGAGTTCACGCCCATCTAAGGTTTCCACTTTAATGGATTTAGTGGATTCACAGGAATCAAAGGAATTCCAAAATGTTTAACAAAAGCACAGTCCATAAAGCTGGTTGTAGCCCCTGAATCCACCAGCGCAACGGCGGGAATTCCCTCCTTCTGGGACTGCAAAAAGATACGAGTGTCCAAAAGTAAATGCCGAGGAGGGCCAGGATTTACTTCGGCAATTTGGAATGGGGGTGTAGGATGTGCCCGACCTAGGGTTTCCCCGAGGTCGGGCCTACCCCGTTTCCTGACAGGCCAGGAGTGATCTCGGGCACAGGTCTGCAAGTCCCTCTCCGAGTGCAGGAATTTGCAAAATGTCCCGGACCCCCGCAATAAAGGCACAAGCCTTCCTGAAAACTTCTCAAACGTTCTCGCGCCGTTAAGCGAGGGTGGAGTGCGCCTAACTCCATCAGCTCCTCAGCCTTAACCATGGGTTGGAAAACTCTCGGTGGCATGGGTTGTGCACGAGAAAACGAAGGTGGTTCCATAACGGGCCGTTTGCTTCCACGTTGCTGTAAACGAGCTTCAATACGTAAGCACTGGACTATCAATGCATCCAAAGTTGAAGCCCACTCTGCATGGACTAGCTCATCCTTGATGGCATCAGACAAGCCTTCCTGGAATGCAGCCAATGAGCCGGTTCGTTCCAGTTAGAGTCCATACACAGCAAACGAAATTCTGCAACGTATTCCTGCAGGGGACATTTCCCCTGATTAATGTCCCGTAACCGTCTGTCCACAGTTTGTATCTTAATTGGGTTCTCAAACATCACTCTCATTTGTTGGAGAAAACCCTGGAAATTGTCCAACAACGGGCTATCTTGAACTAACAAGGGAGTAGCCCATTTGGCAGCCTGCCCAGTTAATAAACTGATCATAAATCCTACCTTAGCCCGGTCGGTTGGGAAGTCTTCAGGCCTCAGAGAGATAAACAATTGGCACTGACCCATAAATGCCGGGAACTTGTCCATTTGCCCAGAAAATTTCTCCAGCATGGATACCGGGCTTTTCTTCAAGGGAGGGGCAGGGGAAGCAGCAGCAGGGCTTTGTAAGCTGGAAACATAATTCAGCAGTTGTGTTACCTGATTCTGAAGCATCACATTGCTTTGCAGTAGCTGATTTATTTGTTGTTGTTGCTGCTCTACCAAACGCTGCAGTTGGTTTGAATCCATCTTGCTTTAAAGATGGTTTGTTTGTGGCCAGGAACAAAAATGTTATGACTCCCCTTCAAAATTCAAATGAGCAAAACAGAAAGCAGCCGTTTCACAAGTAAATCAAACAGAAAGAAGTCTCCCAAGATAACGGCTGTCATAAATTACAGTCCACAGTAACAATCTTTGCTCTGTTCGGCAAACCAGTCCTGGCAAAAAATCTCAAGCCTCAGAGCTTCTGCTGTTTCGTCTTCACGCAATAAGTCACTTTGTTCCTGGCAAATTTTTCCAGCCCAGCTGTGTCCTTTTATACTCATTGAGGCAACGTGCTAATTTCCTTAATTATTGACTCGCCCTCCTCCTTCGTTCTAACTGGGTTTGCCTCCTTAATCGTCTTCTGTTCCTTACATTTAACCACAAGTTTTCCAAGTTCTCATCTCCACTAGAAGACTCTCTCAAAACTTCCCTGCCAGCCATTCCCAGCTGTTGATCAGATAAGGAACCAGAGGAGGTCAAAGGTCCTGACAATTCTAATACATCAGGTCTGTCTTCCTTTGTCACGTCCATCTCCTCATCATGGTTACTATTCCCATCACTGAGCCCTGCCAGCTCATATTTTTCTGCCATGTCCTCCTCACTTGAACTCATATCAGCCACAGGAGCTGAATCCAAGCCCAGAGCCACAATAGTTTAGCATCTAAGAGTTTTGTGAGGACTGCATGGAGTAGCTTGATGTGTTCTTCCATCATTTCCGTGTAGATTAAAATATCATCAAGATACACTAGAACCCCTTTATATAAAAATTCATGAAGGGTTTCATTGATCAATTGCATAAACATGGCAAGCGCTCCTTGCAGTCCAAAGGGTAGCACCTTCAATTGGTAGCATCCCAATGGTGTGTTAAAACTGTCTTCCACTCATCCCCTTCCTTTATTCTGATGTGGTAATATGCCTCTCGTAGGTCTAACTTTGAATTTTTTTTTCCTTTCGAGAGGTGGGCTAACATGTCCTTCATGAGGGGGAGTGGATACATATTCTCTGTGCAAATTGTGTTTAATTTTTTGTAATTAACACACAAGCGTACAGAGCCATCTTTCTTTTCGTGGAATAACACTGGGGCAGCTATTTTTGGTCGGGCAGGTTCGATGAAAACCCTTTTTAAATTTTTGTCGATAAATGCTCTGAGTTCTTTTAGTTCTCTGGGAGACATTTGTGGTTTAGGGAGTTTGGCCCCTGGTAGGATTTCGATAGCGCAGTATGTGGCGCAATGGGGTGGGAGTTCATCACAAGCTTCCTCACTAAATACTTGGGCCAAATCCTGGTACTCATTGGGGATGTTAATGGGTTCAGCCAACTGTCCGGTCATGGCTGACTCTGTTATCTGTTCCTTTCTTTATCCTTTCCTCTCAACTATTTGCAAATACTACATCTCTCTGGAATTGTACGGTTCCTCTCCTCCAATTTATTTTTGTATTCCATTTCCGCAGCCATGTGAGATCTAGGACTAGCGTCTCTTCCATTCCTGGGGCTACAATGAATGTGAGCATTTCCCTATGGTTCCCTAGTCTTATTTTCAATGGTTCTGTGGTAAACTGGATGGCTCCCCTCCCTCCCCGCTATAGTTCCATCTAATTGGCAGAAAGCGATGGGATTTTCTATTTCTTTCAGTTGGATCCCCAATTTCTCTGCAAGGGAGGGATTTATTAGGCATCGGGTGCATCCCGAATCCAGCAATGCTGCAATTTCCTCCCCCTTCCCTCGGCTGGGGTTAAACAGTCTTAGGGGTAGAGCGATTGGTTCAGTTGGGTTGCTTACCAGCAGGTTGTCTTCTGGATCACTTCTGGACTGGCTCAGGTCCCCTCGGAGAGTTGGGGGTTCTTCCTCTGGATTGGGGGGTGATCGGAATCCCACACCTACTCGGCCTCTCAGGCCAGTAGCCTTTCCTCGAGGGCTGGATGTTCCAGATTTCCCCCGATGGGTGGTCTGGCTTTCTGGCAGGGGTTTTCGAATGGCATTCTGCTGCACGGTGTCCCTCCTTTCCACACTTAAAACAACCAGACGTTCTTGGAGTCATGGTGGTTTGGGGTTTGAAAATTTCCCACTTCCCCAGGGGTGGGAATCTTTTCCAAAACTTGCCACTCCGGTACTGGTTACGAGTCATGTCTATCCGCCTCCTCTGCCATCATGTACCATTCATGCAGGAGGTTTGGGACCCCACGGGCCAGGCAGGCAGCGTATAGGTCATAATTTAGTCCAACAGACTAGGCAAGAGGATATCTGGCCAGTCGGCTCAACCAGCCAGGTCACGAAATTCCTCAAGTGTATTCAGTTACTGGGTGATGGCCTTGCTTTACGACTCTGGTGAGGTCTCGGGCTTTTCTATCGGCAAGAGGGTCTTCGAAGCGGTGGTATAGGGCCATCATGAAGTGGTCGAGGTTCCTTAATTCTGGGGTGTTGATGTTGTGGAGTGTCACCATCCATCTGGCTGCTGCCCCTTCAAGGGCCAGGGTGACAACTCGTACTCGGGATCCCTGGGTTTGGAAACTCTTGCATGTAGGTGAGGACTTGCGCCAGGAAAAATCCCAGTTTCTGGGATTCCTCTGCAGTTGTATGTCTCTGGTTTGGTCAGGGTTAATCCCCTGTTCTGGGGCATTTAGGGGTTGGGTACCTGGTATGGCTGCTGGTTCTTCAGCTTGTCCCACTGCTCAATCATTCTCAGCTGAATCCAGGGTGGTGGCTGGGGTTTTCTCATTTTCTGGTTCCCTCGCTCTCCTGCGTTGGCGTCCTGGTGCATCCCTCACCTCGACGTTCTCCAGGGCTTCCCTCACGAGGCAATTTATGTACTGTCACAGTTGGTCATCAGCCGGTGGCTCCTCGCCCCATCCTTCCTGATCCAATAGGGCCTCCAGCTCCAATTTCCATCCGGGTTTACTATTGACCCGGGTGAGGGTTTCTCCCCTGGTTCTTCCGTCCCGGCTGTCTCTTTTTCTGATGCCTATAGACCACCAGGGCTTTGTGGAGGTTTTGTAGGCAGCTTCACTATTTTTGATGGGGTGCACCAAGTCATTATCTGGCTGGGTAACTGTTGACATTTCTCCCCAGCATTCAGCTTCCCCTTGCTCTTTACTGTACTCAGACTTTCCTTTCTTACAGGGTCCCCTTGGTAGAGTGAAGGTTTTTTTTTAAATTTCCTCTCCAGGCTGACCTCTATTGCAGACACTGCTTTATGTCAGGCTACAGAACTTTTTCCCATTCAATCAGCAAGAATGAACTTCTGAAAACCAAACGTATCAAAAGGAATCCTTTATTGAGATGAAACAATTCATGTAGGAGTTCAAAGATGCGTCTGAGGTCCCTCAGGCATACAGGGATAGATAAGGGAGTTTAGAACCCCTCCCCTTATCTCGATGTGTATTTAGTGAAACAAAAGCCAGTATGTTAATTCCTGCCCCTTCTGTAGAAACAATCTTTTTCACAGCTTCCCAGGGCACACCTAATTTCTCCCCACCCCCTTTTAAGAACGAACTTTTCCAGAGATTCCCAGGACACATCTCACTGTGGAATTTTTATGATCTTCTCATCTCCTGGCTGTGCCTCTCAGAGGTGACAGGTTCCAGCCATCTGGGTTTTCTCCCTCCATTGTATCATGTGTGGTTTATACAAATTCGATATAAGATTAAATATATTCAGGTTACATCAAGAAAGGATTTCTTTATCAGTCTCCCCCCCTTTTCTTCTTCCACTGAAAAAATGACAGATACACGGATCTGACAGACATCATTTGAAACCTACCACACAGACAAAACTGATTTTGCTAAGCAGATGTTTCCTTCAGCAATCAAATCATTTTATTGTGGTTATTAAAGATCACGGTGTTCAGACATGAAGGTCTGAACTATAACTTATAGTTGTGTTATATATTCCATTTTGATGCATTTGTTAAAAAATTGGTTATATTAGCCAGCCTGTTGCTTGCAATAGGGGGAGAATTTTCTGCCATAAAACTGTGGAGAATTTGGATAAGTAGAAGAATTTACAGTTGTCTCTGGTTGGAAGGATATCTACAATAAAAATGAATATTTTACTGAAACTACTATTTCTATTTCAAACAACCCTGATAAAATTAGGAAAAAAGTATTTTGAGGATCCAATCGGAGTGATTTCTAAATTCATCTCACAAGGAAAAAAATCTAGAATTAAAAGGAAAATGCTTCAAGACTCCAAAAACAAAGGTGGGTTTGGGCTTCCAGATTTGGAGCTTTACTATCAGGCATCAATTCTCACATGGGTGAAGGAATGGATACATTAAAAAACAAAAGAATGTTAACAATAGAAGGACACAATCTGCAATTGGGATGGCACGTATTCTTAAGGGATGGGAAAAATAAATCACATAGCTATTTTCAAAGACATTACATTAGAAACGCTGTGATATCTTTATTTGTTGATGCTTTCAGAAACCAAGCTTGGTAACAACTCCTCAGAAAAGCAGCAAAAGGGAAGCAGAGTATTTGTTTCTGTTACTGAACTAATTATTCTAATTTTCTTGAGAATCAGCTGTTGGTCTCCGGGGCAAAGGGTGGCAAACTGGTGGATTAATTCTTCATCATCATCCATAAACTGTAACTGTCCATTAAGTAGATCTGAATTTTCTTCTTTATTACCCATATCTTGCTCTATCCTTATTAGTAGAGGAGTTCCTTGCTTAGTTATTAATATTTTAGAATTTTCAGGGTTGAGGACACTGTCCCTCTGTCTTGGTTCTCTGCCCAGGCTTTAGCAGAGGCTGGATTTTGGTGGTATAAAACATAGCTCTGTAGGACTAACCTCTCCTCTGTATCTTCTCCATCTTGCAGCCCCCAATCCATGTGAGCCATCTGTGAATTAAGAGTATGTTTTGAAGCATGGGCTTTGCTTTTGGTTTCCTTATCTAATTTAGAGATGTAGTTTCCCATTAGAGATTTTAATTCTTCAATTTTTTTGTTTGCTTCCAAGGGTTGTCAAATATAGCAATAACTGTTGGTGCTGTCAGGAGGCAATTCTTGGCAACTAAATCGAAGTCTCCTTTAAAATTGCTCTTAGTATTATTCTTGTTCTCCACTCTGTCTCCCAATCGAGCCTCATTTTCCAGAGAAAGACAATTCAGCAGGTTGTGACCAGTTCTGGAGAACTGGTAGCAGAAATTTTGAGTAGTTTGAGAGAACTGGCAAATATCACCTCTGACTGGCCCCACCCCCATCTATCCTCTGCCTCCCAAGACCCAAGTGATCAGCTGGGTCTTCTTTTGTTGCCCTGCATAGGAGAACGGAACTGGAAAGCAGGTTAGTGGGGTGGGGAGGGAATGGGATTTTGCAGTAACCTTCCCCCTTTGGTGGATGATGGGAATGGAGATTTTACAGTATCCTTTCCCTGCCATGCCCACCAAGCCATGCCCACCAAGCCATGTCCACAGAACCCGTAGTAAAAAATGTTGAATCCCACCACTGTCCCACTCCCACTCCAGCAAGGAACAGGGCTTATTTACTGAGGTTATGAGGGGGGGAAGAGCAAAAAAAGAGAAGACAACTTACTTGCAGAGTCCATTATTTGAAATAAGTCCTTTATCTTTGGTTGTCTGGTTGTCGTTACTGCCATGTTGTGTTTGGGGTTTCCTCCCAACTATATTTCCAATGTATGTCTCCTTTTAAGTTTTTTTTTCAACACCCTTTTTGCTTTTGCTGCTGGCCTTTTTTTCTGCATCCTTGGATGGTTTAAAATTTTTTTAAACATACTCTCACAGCATCAACAAATGTTGATAAATTCCAGAACTCATAATCAAAAACCTAAATGCTATGTAATCCTAAGTCTAAAAAACTAAAATTACTACTCCTAATAAAATAAAACTAACATAATTAATTTATAGATAATATTAAATAAAACATAACTTATTTTACATCCATATATAAGTAGCTATAATAGGATAAAAGGTGTCACATGGCAGCCATCTTGCCTCCCCTCTACATTATGTAGATCAAGGGTATCAAACTGGCGGGGCCATGGGCCAGATGTGTCATGTGCAGGCCACGCCCACCCCAGCTCCACAAATGGAAAAAACGTAAAATGTCACTTGACGGCAGTGTCACACGGCAAGTTTGACACACATGATGTAGATGAAAATGGGACTAGTGGGAAAATGTGAGTGCTAGATTTATTTTTTCACTTACTTGTGAACAATCAATCACTTTATGTCACTCATCTCAAATGCATGACTCTCAGCAGACTAAATGAATAAAGACAAGCATCATAACAAAACACTAAATAATATATACAGTGGCCAAAACAAAAAACAACCAACACAATCAGTGTTACCATCACAAAGGCTCAATCACACACCCAGGACTTCAAACTTGGGAATAATACATGGCCTTAAGGAAAGCCATTGGAGTCAGAGCAAACCTGATTTCTGGGGAGTGATATTCCAGAGGACAAGATCAGAAGCTTAGGGCCTGACCAGGCTAGTTTACTACAGTAACAATGATGCTACCATATCAATTTTCAGTAAAAGTCCTTTTCTCTAAACCAATGGAGTCTAAGGTTTCTTTCTTGGATTTTGAATTGAGCCTCACCTGACAGTGTCAGTATATTAGAATAACAAGAGTTGGAAGGGACCTTGGAAGTCATCTAATCCAACCCCCTACTTGGGCAGGAGAGTCTATTCCAAATATTAGCTTCTATCTAGGATCAAACTCACAGCCTCCTGATTGTAAGGCAAGAGCTCCACCTAATATCAGTGGCTTAGCACTAGCATCAAGCCACTTAGTATATAATGCCATGATAGAAAAACAATGTAGTTTTATGCAGTATATTAGCATGAATATGAAAGATGCTGAATGTGAGACTCTCTTAAAGCAGGCCAAAAAGCTCAAGAAGATTTCAGCTCCAGCACCATGCAGAAAAGTATCAGAATAGAAAGTATGAAGATATAGAATATTTGAATAAAAGTATTTCTTTTTTTAAATGAAAGAAGCAATGCATTCTACTGAAACATTATTAGGAGGATTGCAAATAAATATCAAGTTGGATCAGGACAAACTTTCGTGGATTTGTAAGTCTTGGGAACCAATCCTACTATTTGAATTATACACATGTGGAAACTAGCCAGATTTTAAGTTGGATATGTATCAGTAGGCATGGACTGAGTGAAATTTGTAAGCCTATATTTATACATCTCTAGATTAAAAAAATAAGCAGCACCAAATGAGATTTGCAGTCTTCAGTGGTCAAGTTGGCAAAATCCAGGATGGAGTACTAAAAGTAATTAAGAAAATTAAGACATTTTTTGGAAAAAATTTAAACATTAAGAAATGAGAACATTTGGAATAAGGTGGAGCCTCTTCGCTGACGACCATAGATCGTGACTCTCTGCGGCTATGGTCCGTGCTCTTTCGTTGGAGAGCCCCGATCATTACGATTAGGGGCTGAAGCTGCCTTGGAGGGGCGGCGGAGTAAGGGGAAGCCACAAGCCAGGTTGAGAGGAGCCGCATCTCCCCTCCTGGGCTTGGTCTTTTTTCCCCCCGAAGACGACTGCAGCGGTGGTTTAAAATGGCCACCCCGAAGAGGACTCAGCTGGATTAAGCTTTGTGCAGGAGGGAAGAAAGAGGTGGATAACATCTGAACCGGGACAACTGGGCAATACAACTAAACAAAAGTACCCTGGGATTAAGGTAACATGGAATTTTTAAGAAAAGAAAAGTGAGCAGCGAAATTACAAAGGGACAGGAAAAAAAAAAGAAAGAAAATATTTTTGACAGCTAAGCGGGGCTTCGAACAGGGAAAGGAAGAAGCTGGAACTAAAGATTTAATTAAATTGGACTAAAATATTTTGGGAATAAACAGGTATAAAATAAAGCTGGACTTAAGATTGTCAAAAAATAATAGTAATAAAGTTACAAATTGGAGACTGGACTGTGCTGGAATATTGAGGTTCAAAAAACCCTAAATAAAAAAATAGGGGAAAATGGTGAAGACTTTGTATAATGGAGAGTGCCACCTTTTGACAAAAAGGGAAAGCATCCTGTTTCTGAATGAACTTGTTTCATATATATATATAATATATATATAATATAACATTAAATATTGAAACAAAGTAAGAATCTTAGAAAGTGAAAGCAGAACCAGAATAAAGAAAAAAGCAAGGAAAGACTGACTGTGGGATTGATTGATGTTTTTGGTATAGACCCTGGGCTGGAATAATTCAGAACTTTAGAAAATTGAAAGAAGAAAGAAGGAAAGTTAAAGTGGTGTTTTTTTTTGGACTTTAACGATCATGAAATACAAGAGTGTGTAATGAAGATATCTCTTCGGGAATTAAAAATGGAACTTAAAAATATGAGAGAATTACTACAGGAAAGAGGCAGATCACTTTGCTCTGTGTTAGAAAAAATGGAAATGGCGATTGAAGAACAAGAAGAAAGAGCTTCAGAGGAGGAGGAGTCGATTCAAGGAGAAGACATTTTAAATAGACAACACAAAGAACACTACAAAGAAGTGGGGAAAGAAGGAAGGTTAAAAAGTTGAGATTTAAGAAGGCAATCAAAAGGGGGAATACCTGTGAAGTCAGGAAAGGCAGAAAGACCCAGCAGAAAAGGGGAAAGGAAGATATTAAGAAAGAGAGGGATATAAATTGGAATGAGAAAAGATATGGGGAAAAGAGGGGGAGGAGAAGCAGTAAGAAACAGGTGCATGAAATAAAGAAATACGGAAATAGTAAAATGTTGAAAAGAAATTGTTTTTTTCAGAGATAATGGTTGATGAATTAAAAAGGGGATTCTGCAGGGTGACAAGGGGTAATAAGAATATTTCTGCAATTAAAAATATTTAGAAAATAGGGTAATATAGATCCTGATAACTCTTATTAAAAATCAATGGGGGAAAATATGCTGTGGAATCCAAGTGAAAAGATGTAATGATTATTATTGTAACTTCTTAAAAATAATGGTTTATTGGGAATTAAGATGAGGGAATAAAGGTATATTTTAATCATTGAGGTGTCATACTCAAAACAGTAAAAGGGGGGAAACCTATACTTGTTGTTTTTTTTTAGTGTTAAAATTTGTATTAATATAGAATTTATAAAAAGAATGTGTAATGGAAAGGGAATATGACACACTAAAGAACCAACTAAATAAGTTAATATAGACTATTAAAAGCAAGGAGAGACATTGGTAACATTATTATTATTATTTGTATTATTATTATTATTATTATTACTATTACTATTACTATTACTATTATTACTATTATTATGCAAACACATATTGTTTATCTTTATTTTTAAAATAAATATTAAAGGATTATATTTGAAATATGAAATGAAACAAAAAGATGTTTCGATTGAGATTAATGAAAGAGGCTAGAATTAATGTGTTTGTTTCTCTCCTTCCTGAAAATTTGGAATGGAAAAGATAATAATAGAATTAAGTATGCATATCAATGTATAATTGCTGTCATATTTGTATGTAAAGGTATGACCTGGAAACGTCCACGAAAAAGAGATTTTTGTTTTTAATGTGAAAAACTGAATAAAGTTTGTTAAAAAGAAAAAAGAAAAGAAATGAGAACATTCAAGGTAGCAGTGCTGAGCAAACTCCACCACAAGTTGGGTACCATCCTGAAGATGCCAGGCATGTTTGTGGAACAGTGCAAATAAATACTTCATCAATAAATACTGGATCCCTTATAATGGGAAAAAGTGATACAGAGAAAATAATGAGAAATAATAATAGATGGCATCACGGTCAAAAAAGAATTATATTGAGAACACTGTGAAGAACACTGTAAATATAAATTTGCTTTGAAGGAGAAACCAAGTTTACAGGATGGCTGAAAGTTTTCTGTGAGCCATGGGCATTTGATGGATAATTGGCAAACTAATTGGTTAATGTGTATGAGTGGTCTGAGGTAGCACTGCAGAAGATAAAAGCTTTGGGAGATGACTTAATTATGCCCAGACAATAGAATGGTTTGCTGCAAGAATTCTTGACTGAATAAAGGTTCTAGAGATATTATTTCCTTTTAAATCTATCTTAATGGGAGCAAAAATATCTGTGATAAACAATGTAACATTGGCTCAATGTTGCCAATTTATTAGAATATAGAACAAGAGTTGGAATGTCTTCTAGTCCTGCTTAGGCAGGAAACCCTATACCATTTCAGGCAAAGGATTTCCCAATCTCTTCTTTAAAACTTCAAGTGTTGGAGCATTTACAACTTCTGGAGCAAGTTGTTCCACTGATTAATTGTTCTAACTGAAATTTCTCCTTAGTTCTAAGTTACTTCTCTCCTTGATTAGTTTCCACCCATTGCTTCTTGTCCTGCCCTCAGGTGCTTTGGAGAATAGCTTGACTCCCTCTTCTGTGTGGCAGCCCCTGAAATATTGGAACAATGCTATAATGTCACCTCTAGTCCTTATTTTCATCAAACTAGACATACCCAATTCCAGCAACTGTTCTTTGTATGTTTTAGCCTCCAGTCCCCTTTGTTGCTCTTCTCTGCACTCTTTCTAAAGTCTCAACATCTTTTGTCAACTCTGAAGCCATTTTCTTTAGCACCTTCAGGGTAGAGCTGTGGGAATGGGAGGGGGTTAGTAGAGATAGCTGGGGTACTGTAGCAAAAACAAAATTTTTAGGAAGGTAGAGACTGGGACCAACTGACATTGGACTATAACTTGATTGGACCATGTGATGGACTCATGGGGAGTAGAAAGAAAAACTACTTTTAACATAAAGAAAACCCGCAGGAGTTTAGAGTCGGGTTTTCACCAGATGTGCCAAAATGACATGCCTAATAAATCTCTACTTTGGACCAAAATCTCAGGGTTTTGATTGTGTTGGATGTGTTACTTGGATCTCTGACATCCTTTTTACATCATGTCAACCAAAACTGGATGCATACTTCCCTCAATGTAGATGTAGTTCCATTCAGGACAACACATTGTGTGATTGGTCAGCCACTTTCGAATCCATCTGGTACAGGGGTGGGATTCAGAAAATTTTATTACCTGTTCTGTGGGGTGGCTTGCTTGGTGGGCGTGGCTTGGTGACCATGTGACTGGGTGGGCATGGCTTGGTGGTCATGGCTTGGTGGGTGTGCTTGGTGGTCATGTGACTGGGTGGGCGTGGCCAAGTAATGTCACTCACATCATGGGGTGCCTCATCTGGCCCCTCCCCTCCCAGCCATTCTTATCACATCCAGCCTCAACATATCTATAGTTCTGTAAAAATGTTCACCTCTTTTCGACTTTATTATCTACACACTATAAATGTACTTTCATGGACCACTAAAAGGAGGAAATGCCTCACATGCTTTGCCCAAGAGTGTGATAGGCAACAGGGTGCCTCACTCTGGTCCCACATAGATTGGTTTGGAGGCCAATATGCAAAAGATTGAGACCTGGTCACTGCAATCCCAGATGGGATGAATGAGGGGGATGCTTCCAATTGGGTGGGTCAACTGCATTATGAACAAGCTCCAGAACTCCAGGATGTCAATGCTTTCATTGATCTACTTAGGTTTCGGTTTGAGAATCCTGACAGAGTTGGAGAAAATGAGGACAAATTAATGGAAATGAAACAAGGCAAGCGACCCCTACAAGACTTTGTATGGGACTTTAGAAGGGTCGCACGTCACCTCATGAACTGACCTAAAAGAATTCTGTTGCACTATTTCAAGAATGCTATTGACCCAGAAGTAAAAAAAAGGCCTGTAACATTTGAGGAATACCCAAGACTCTGCAGGATTGGTATGCAATGTCCCTCAGGCTAGACAGGGAAACCAACCCACAAAAAAACCCCTACCTGAAGGCCCTCCTAGGAGAGCTGTGGCCAGATGGCATCTGACCAGACCTGCTGAAGTTGCTCCTACCTGACCCACAAAAATGATAAAGTGCTATCGTTGTGGCTAGGATGGCCATAGAGCAGCCGACTGTCTGGCTCCTGCACCTGTTCCACAAGCTCCACAACCAAGGCCTAGTACAGCCACCAGAGGTAGAAGAAATCCATGGAAGCCTCCAGACACTAGCCAGTTTGCTAGACACTGTAGAAGGTCCCCTCCACACAGAAGGGAGCAATGAACTTCCGGCCTGAGAAATTCTCCCCAGAGAAGCCAATGAAAAAGACGACCCTATAGTAAGTGCACACCTTTTACAGTCAAAGTGAAGTTGGTGGTGCCTGACATGGGGGAGGCAGGGGAGATAGAAGCCGTAATAGATACCGGGTGTTCCATATGCCTTATTGGCCTCCCCATTGGAACAATTAGGAATAAAAACTACAAACCTGAAACGCCCAATCAGGCTTGAACAAGTAGATGGGACTTTAATTGGGGGAGTCCTGGCCAACCCAAATGACAGAGTTAATCAAACTAGAGATGGGTAGACACCGTGAACTCATACGTTTTGTAGTGGCTCCAAAGATGTCAGAATCTGTCATATTGGGACTTGTTTGGCTGGATAAATGGGCCCCTACCATCAAATGGGAGGATGGATACCAAAAAATCATAATTGGGGTTGGCCCACTGCCCCCCTTCCTCCCACAAAAAAACTGCCACCCAACCTGAAGCAGCATACTCTCCTGCAGGTGCGCCCCAAGTCCCCAAACAATACAGGGACTTGACTGAGGTGTTCAGTGAATAGGAATGCAATGTTTTACCTCCCCATTTAGCCACTGATTGTGCTATAGAATTAGAACCCAGGGCAAAACTGCCAAAACCAAAGATGTATACCATGACACCAGCTGAAATGACTGAGTTGAGAAAATACATCAATAACAATTTGGACAGAGGTTTCATTGAACCTGCCAAATCTAGGTTGGCCACCCCAGTGCTGTTCAAAGAAAATAAGATGGAGGCTTAAGATTATGTGTGGATTTTAGGGGCATGAGAACACGGTATGCATAAAAACATGTACCCCCTAGGGCGGTGCTAGACTGGCAACCCCCCAAAACATGTAAACAACTTCAACGCTTTTTAGGATTTGCCAATTTCTATAGACAATTCATTCCTTCTTTTGCTGAGGTCACCCTCCCTTTGACAGAGTTATTGAAAACTGGGCCTTCCCCAACCAAACCAAAACCCAATCAGCCCCTTGCTTGGACAATGGACTGTCAGAAATATTTTGAAACTTTAAAACACCTATTTGCCCATCCTCCAGCACCTGGACCCGACCAGACCTTTCATAGTCCAAGCTGATGCTAGTGATGTGGCTGTTGTGGCCATTCTTCTCCAGAAGAACTCTCAAAACCAGTTAATGCCTTGTGCTTATATGTCCAAAAAGTTGACAAAGAGTGTAGGTCGGCAGTTTGGGAAAAAGAAGCATTTGCAGTGCAATGGGCTTTACTATCTTGGAGGCATTTCCTGGAAGGAGTGAAGAAGCCGTTTGAGATGTGGACAAGAACCTCAAGGCTCTAAAGCAGTGGTTCCCAAAGTGGGCGGTACTGCCCCTGGGGGCAGTGGGATGCATAGGGGGGCACTAAGAGGCAAGGGGGCTGGCAGGGGGTGCTAAGAGGCAGCAGGGGGGCGTTCGAGGCGCCAGCCCTACAGGGTCATCCCATTGACTGTTTCACCATTCACGGTGAACCCATGCACGGCAAGCCTTGCCAAGCCTGAGGGGTGAGAGGTGGGAGGTAGCGGAAAGGGAGTGTCTTAGCTTGCAGGCTGCCCTCTCTGGTGGAAGCAGTGAAGGCATGCCAGAAGGCCCAAAAGCAAAACCCTGTCAGCTTTGAAAGCCATATTCCACACTGCCACATAGCATAAGAAAGTGGGAGGGGAGTGATTTCAATTAAGTAGCTCTAAGTAGACAAAATATTTTTTTTTGTTAGTTCAAGGTCATTGAGTATGGCACAGGATAAAATAAGGATCTTACTTTTGGATGGATCGTGATTGGGCCATGTAATGTGATGACGACCAAGTGGGGATGGATTTGTAGTTTGGGAAATTGTGGAAAGCCCAAAAAATTTTTAGATTCGGGATTCCACAGATGTGCCAGGTGCTATTCTAATAAAAGTACTTTTGACATATGTTTGTCTTGAAGTTACTGATTGGAATGGAGGTTTGCTGGAACGCTGACAACAGGCTTTTAAAGGGGCTGCCACAAAGAAAGGGGGACAATGTATTTTCCAAAGAAGCAGAATGCAAACAAGAAGCAATGGATGGAAACTGAACAGAGAGAAGCAACCTAAAACTAAGGAGAAACTTCCTGACAGTGAGAACAATTAACCAGTGGAACTGCTTGTCTCCAGAAGTTCTGGGTGCTCAATCACTGGAAGTTTTTAAGAAAAGACTGGACAGCCATTTCTCTTAAATGGTATAGCAGGGGGACACCCCCCCCCCCTGCCCAAGATCACTTCTAAATGTTATTCTGTTATTCTGCCACCTTTCCCAGACCCTCTACTCAGATTTTGGCATCCTCAGTTTTCCTGCCTGAGCAGGGGGTTGGACTAGAAGACCTCCAAAGTCCCTTTCAACGCTGTTATTCCTGAGCTAAATAGCTAAGAGTTAAAGAGCTACCTCTAGACATTCATTTTTAACCAGATTTTTAGAAACCTGCAGATGAAAGTTTTTCATGTCTCCTTACCCTGAAGACTCAATTTCATTTGGAATTTAATCCCAAACTGATTGCCCTTTTAGCATCTCTCTTGATACTTCTCCAAAGTGCACTCCCAAGAAGCCACATCTTCATATCTCTCTCTCTCTAACTCTCAAGAGATCTAAAGGGGGAGAAACTACAGTACTACTGACATTAATAGTCTTTCCAAGGATTGTACAAAAGTCTAAGCAGAAAATATAAGCAAGAGTCAGCAAATATTAACATATTACTCACAAATCCCCCCCCTGGAAAATCAGTATTGATTTTCATTTCTAATTTAATGTTTCCCAAATGCAATCCTTTGCAGAGAAGAAAGAAAGAAAGAAAGAAAGAAAGAAAGAAAGAAAGAAAGAAAGAAAGAAAGAAAGAAAGGAAGGAAGGAAGGAAGGAAGGAAGGAAGGAAGGAAGGAAGGAAGGAAGGAAGGAAGGAAGGAAGGAAGGAAGGAAGGAAGGAAAGAAAGAAAGAAAAAGAAAGAAAGAAAGAAAGAAAGAAAGAAAGAAAGAAAGAAAGAAAGACATAAAATCAGCCTGGCTATCCAATCCATACAGTTTTACAAAAAGGCAGATCCAATTCAATTTATAGGCACTTAGTCCCATCCATATTTGCAGAGGGACTTTTATCAGTTGATCTGCTAAACCAACATAGGTGCAGAAATATTTCAGTCATAATTTCACATATAAAATAGCCATTTGTGTAATATAACCTGCATATTGTTCAAAACAGTAATTAATATTATGGCTGATGTTTGACAGCAAGCCTAAAAATCAAAGATCACAAGAGTGCTTCTTTCTCTGTATGTAAACATCACAAACCAGGAATAGCATATTAAGCTGGACTTATGCAACCTGGTGTACAAAATAAAAACATGCATATTTATGCTCTAGACTATAGACATTGAATGCATGTAAATCACTGAAAAATATGTGGTAGCCCCGGGCAAAAGAAAGGCAGTAAAATAACTCTAGGCATAGGGCCAGTGTAAAATATTAACACATGATAAATAATGGAACAATTAAAAATAATAGCACAGAGTTTTCTTTCCCCCTTCCTTCCTATTTCTCTCTCTCTCTCTTTCTTTCTCCTTCCTTCCTTCCCTTTCTCCCCCCCACACACACCTGGTCTGGGATGAAGTGATCTAGCAAACTCCAGAGCAGCAGGTGGTGGGAGAAGGAAGAAAGTGAGCTGCGGTGGCGGCGGTGCTCCTGGAGGCATGTCCTAGGGCTGCTGCAAACTGCGTACTGCATGTGCAGCCCTGGGACATCTGCCCTCCTTCCCAGAGAGTTGCACCATGGCCGCCACGTGCTAGGGAGAGCTGGGAGAGGACCGTGTGGGTTGGAGCCATGCTTGGCAGCTTAACCAGCCATGCGAGCCGGGGGACGGTGGGGGGATAAGCTAGCGAGGCTGCAGCCAGCACCGCTGTCTGGGATGGGGCTGTGTCGGCGATGAAGCTAGCCAGGTGAACCCAGAGATGGGGGAGGCAGTAAGCTCCAGGGACAATGGGGAGACCTTGGCAAGCTCTGGTGATGGTGGGGGCCCCAGCAAGCTCCGGGGATGGTGGGGAAGGCTAACACGACTCTTACAATGGCTTACCTGTGAGCAGGCAGATTAGGGATGCTCAGTTGGGGCGCAGGTACCATATGAGAAGACAGGTTAGAAAGGCAAATCATGAGGACCCAGTGTGCCGCATAGGAGGTGAAGAGTGACTGGGCGGGGCAAGCATCGGGTGGGCGAAGCGAGCAAGCATCAGGGGGGTGGGGCAAGTGAGCGAGTGGCAATCGGGCTGGGGATGTGGCCAGCCAGAAGTCACTACCGGTTTGGTGACCCACATCAAATCATCACTACCTGTTCGCCTGAACTAGTGCGAACCAGCTGAATACCACCACTGATCTGGTGGTGATGCTGTCCAACTCACATTTTTCTATCTTATCAAGTAGTAGGTTATGGTCTACTTTATCAAATGCCTTACTGAAGTCCCAGTAAATTATATTGACAGCAGTCCTCTGGTCAACTAATTTTGTCACTTTGTCAAATAATGCAATAAGATTTGTCTGGCATGATCTGTTTTTGACAAACCCATGTTAGCTTTTGGTTATTAATTTGTTTGCTTCTAAGTGTTCGCTGATTCATTGCTTATCTTTTCCAGAATCTTCCCTGGTATTGAGGTCAAGATCTGTAGTTTCCTGGATCTATTTTTTTCCTTTTTGGAAGATGGGAACTACATCAGCTCTTTTCCAGTTTCCCGGTGCTCCAGGATCTTTGAAAGATATTAGTTCAGTGGTTCTAGATCATGTCTGCCAGTTCACTCAGAACCTTGGGGTGTAATCCATCTGGTCCTGGTGATTTGAACTTAGGGGTGGATTTAGGGTTTAGGGTGGATAGGTGCTCACTTACCATTTTGTTCTCTATTGTGATTTGTGTTCCTAATCTGTTTTTTGTGGTGCTGTTTTTGATAGGTTGGACTGTTTTTTCCCTTTGTGTAATGACACATGAAAAAAACAAGTTAGGTAGTTTTGCTTTCTCCCTGTTGCTTGTCACCTTCTTGCCACTTTCTCTCAGCAATGAACCAATTGTTTCCTTGACTTTTTTCTTGTTTTTAATATGCTGGAAGAATTTTTGTTATTTTTTACTTTTGTCGCAAGCCTTTGTTCACTGTGAGCCATAGCTTTCCTCACTTCATATTTGCAGGCTTGGGTTATTTTCTGATATTCTGCCTTAGTTATGTTCCCCTCTTTCCACTCTTTATACTTGTCCTTTTTGTCTTTCAATTTATCAGAGAGTTCTTTATGCAGTCATACTTGTTTCTTTTCAGAGCTGTTATTTTTCTTCTTCATTGGTATTGTGCTAGACTGGGCTTTTATAATCTCACTTTTCAAATTTTCCCAAGCCTTTTGAGTTGTTTTCCCCTTGAGGATTCTCATCCATGGAATCCTTCCCAAGTTTATTGAAATTAGCTCTCTTAAAGTCCAAGACTCTAGTTTGACTATGTTCTATTGCTTGTGCTTGCATAATGTTGAATTCCAATATTGCATGATCATTTCCCCCCAAGGTTCCTGTAGCTTCAACACCTTCTATCATTTCATCTCTATTAAATTAAATCCAATATGGCTAATCCCTTTGTTCTCTTCTCTACTTTTGGGGAAACAAAGTTGTCTGCTAGGTTTGTCAGAAACCTGTTCGATCTTCCACTTGGTGCAGAGTTTGTCTCCCAGTTGATGTTAGCGTAGTTAAAATCCTCTATTACTATTGTGATTTGCTTCCTGCATACCGTAGTTAACTGACTGGCAAAAAGTCCATCTATTTCCTCTGTTTGTTTGGGTGGCCTATGCTGAGGTAATTCCCCGTTAGGAGAATGAGCGCATACAGTGAGACGTATAGAGAGTAGTGTTGGAATAATACACATAGAGCACACAGATACACTGTACAGCAGGGGTCCCCAACCGCGGTCCGCGGACCGGTCCCGGTCCGCGGAACAAGTCTTACTGGGCCGCTGGTTGCTGGCGCCGCCATCTTTTTGGTAAAAGTGCTTCCGGTGAGCTTTTCCGGTAGAAAGCTCACCGGAAGCACTTTTCATCAAAAAGATGAGGCGGCTTAGCTTTCAGTGAGCTTTTCCAGGTAGAAAGCCATTTCTACCCAAAAGCTCACCGGAGCGCTGGCGCTGCCATCTTTTTGACGAAAAGTGCTTCCGGTGAGGTCACCGGAAGCACTTTTTCGTCAAAAAGATGGCGGCGCCCAGTTGATGCCAGTACCGGGCCGCGGCGCCCAGCTGATGCCGGTACCGGGCCGCGGTGTCAAAAAGGTTGGGGATCACTGCTGTACAGTAAACGTAGGTTTTTACTTCCAGAAAGGTTTAAGCAAAGTCCAAAATAAGCAATCCAAAGTCATTCACAAAATCAGTCAGTTTTCAATCCAGGGATAATCCAAATATCAAAGTCCAGTGACAAAAAACAGTTCAGTAACAGACTTACATTAAATCTAGTAATATCAGTCAATTAGAAGAAATGGAGGAATGGCAATACTTTCCAACAGAAGGAAACAGATACACTCATGCTCTCTTCTGAGACTCAGACTAAACAACCCAGGTTTCTGGCTCCATCTTATGGCCGTTTGAGAAGCCACACCTAATTACAGTTTTGCATTTTCTTAAAGATACAGCTTTAAAATGTTTATCCTGGTTTATATATTTCTAACCCAAATACCTGTTAGGTGACTTGTATTCCTAACAGCCTATATACACTATGGCAATGTCATCCCCCTCCCTTTTATATTGACCAGGCATTGTTGTGCTTTATTTCTGTAGAGATGTAGTTATTTCTTACATATAGTGCAACTCCAACTTCTTTTTTATTTGGTCTATTTCTTTTAATTAATTTCAATATTTTTAGCTGTATGTTCCATTCATGGGTTTCATCCCACCAAATTTCCATAATGGCAGCAATAACATATCTGCACTCATTTACTTAGATTTCTAATTCATCCTGTTTATTCCTCATACTCTGTGCATTGGTGTATAGACATTGGAGTCCATTTTAGCTTACCTTGTGTTTACTTTCTGTCAGTATTTTCATGAACTGGAATAGGCATGGCAACAAGTCAGCCAATGAGGACTGTTTGGTGACTGAGACACAGGATTTGTTGTGTGAGCCATGTGAGATAGCTTGGAGCCTAACTTAACTGTTCTGTGTATAAAAGAGTTCATTTTGTCTTTGCTTCAGTGTTCTAGTGCTTGTTCTTGTACTTGCTACTTCTCTCTAGCATGTTGCAAGAGCTGCATGGGTATTTTATACATTTATATTGTTGTATAAAAAAAGTTTCTTCTATATAATAAATCCTATTGAATTATTTGTTTGAGTGCTGGCTGGATCACTACAAACTCTGACAGGTTATGGGCCTAGAGCACACCCAGCCAGTCCAAACAGTAAGACTGAACTGTAATCAAGCTGAGGGACATCCTGTGTTATAAGCAAAATAAAACAAGGCTAAGAAGGCTTGCAGGATGGCTGTTGATTTCAAGGAGAGCTCTCTGCCTCAACTAAGACAGAAGAATTATATTATTTGGGCTGCAAAAATGGAATGCTTCCTGAAGGCTAAGGAGCTTTGGAATATTGTTATTAATCCATCCCGGGGCCATTAGCAGCTGCAGATCAAAGGCAGCATGATAAGGCACTGGCCATTGTAAGTTTGGAATAATTCTTGAATATAGCGGATTTAAAAACTGTAAAGGAGGTTTGGCTGAAATTGAGAAGTGTGCATGTGAGTGCATCAGCAGCAATATTGTGCAATTATTGAGACAATTGTACAGAGCCCAGTGCTACCACAAGAGAGTGTAGAGAAGCATTTCCTGCACATGCAGACTCTGTTTATTGAGTTAGAACAGCATGGAATGCAGATTCCTGAATCTCAGAAAGTGCTGTTGGTGCTATTGGTCTTGATGAAACGTGTGTCAACTCATAAAACATTCCTATGCCTGTTTTAGTAGTTGCCATAAAAAGGCAGGGAAGTGAAAGTACATTCCAATCCTTGTCTTTAAAAGATTGTAACTAAAATACCAGAGTTTTTGCCCACAAATATACAGTATTTAATTGGAGAATGTGAATGATGACACCCAGCCTGTGAATGTGCTCAATTGAAGAATCTGGTTTATGAGACACCCAGGAGGGAGGGGGGAAACAGGGTCACAGATGACTGTAAATTACGTATGCCAGAGTTGGCTTCATACAGGGCAATACCAGTATGTCACCTTTAATGAATCCTTTGAAGTTTATTGAAGTTTGGCTGGAGAATCATGATTTAATTAGAGCAATTGCTGGAATCCTGACAGCAAGCCAACTCAAATAATAAATCAATATTAACGGGGTCCTGGGTCCCGGCCTCTCCAATCGCTCCCCAACATCTGGGGTGCTTGGAGAGAAACTCAGGAAGCCATGGCAGAGATCGGGCTATCAGGAGGAACCACAGCACCACAACCTGTCCCAAAACCAGCCCTCCTATGAAGCCCAATTAAATGCTACAAATGTGGGGGGATGGGTCACATGGCAACGGCATGCACAACCCCAGGCCCAAAACCAAGGCCAATACCACCACCCAGAGCACGCCCAGAATGAGGCCCCAGGTGAGCCACCAACATGTCTCAGAAGGCCCTTCAGGCTGCAGAGGTCCCTCCCTCTGGGTGGGACGACCCACAGACAATGATGACCAGTGACCTGACTCCTATGACAGTGAGGACGAGGGAGAAAATGACCCAATAGTGAGTAGACTGGTCCCCCCTTTTGTCTTCCCAATATAGCTCACAGCTCCAAAATCAGGGATTCGGGGGACTTCCCAAGCCCTAATAGATTCAGGCTGCACTAGGTGCCTGATAAACCTAACCACGGTCCAGAAACTGAGGATCAGAGCAAAAAGGCTGGCCCACCTGATCCAATTCGAACAGGTTGATGTGTCCCTATTGGGAGAGGCCCATGCCACTCACTTAACCGAACCAGTGAGGCTAGAGCTAGTGGATCACTGGGAAACTATTTGATTCGTAGTGCCCCCCAAAATGACAGATGCAGTCATACTGGGACTCTCCTGGCTAGAGAAGTGGGGCCCAACCATCTGGTGACAGGGGAGGCAGCCACAGACTGAGGATATCAAAGGAACCCCAACCTCTTCCTCACCATCAAATAGAAGCACCACCCATGCAGGGAACCCTCCCAGAGGGCTCACCAGAACAACTGTCAGCCACCTCCAACAAAACCCCAGGGGCTGGATCCCGAGAGAATATCAGGACCTCACAGACGTATTCAGTGAGACTGAGTGTGAAGTCCTACCTCCCAACTGTGAGAAAAACTGTGCCATAGAAATCATCCCTGGGGCAAAACTATCAAAGCCCAAAATGTATGCCATGATGCCCCGGGAAATGGAAGAAATGCAGAAATATATAGACAAAAACCTGTTTGCAAAAGAACCAATGCTGAAGTATCTTGACCCCAAACAACCCTTCATCATCCAAGCAGACACCAGCAACATGGCAGTGGAAGCAGTGCTACTCCAAAGAAATAACCAAGGGATCCTGCAGCCCGGTGCCTACAGTTCCTGCAAGTTCACAGACACAGAGAGGCAGTGGGCTGCATGGAAAAAAGAAGCTTTTGTGGCAACATGGGCACTCCTAACCTGGTGCCACCTGCTGGAAGGGGGACAGAGGTCGTTTGAAGTCTGGACCGACCATAAAAATCTGATGGCCCTTCGGACCCCACAAAAACTATCGCCCAAACAGGTCTGCTGGGCTCAATATTTCAACCGATTTAAAGCACATCCCGGGGGGGAAGGAACTTTCTGGCTGACGCCCTCTCCCGTATGCCCCAGTACAAATGTGAATGGGAGGAGATAGTACATGCCATTATCCCCCCTACCCAAATAACCACCAGACAACAACGCCATAACTGGCAAGACCAACCCAAAGTGACCTAAGCACAAAACTCAAAAACGAACTATTAGCAGACCCTTGGTTCCAGGACAATCAACACATCTTGGCAAAAAGAGATGGCCTAGCATGGAAGGGGATGAAACTCTATGTACCAGAATCCCTAGGTACACTAGTCCTCCAGAGAAGCCACAATGCCAAACTGGCAGGCCACTTTAGGTTCTTAAAGACTTTACACTTAGCACAGAAGCAATTCTGGTGGCCTGGCATAAAGAAAGATGTGGACAGTTATGTGAAGAGTTGTACCATCTGCGTCACAATGAAAAAACAATTAGGAAACACCCCGCCGGGACTGCTACAAATGGTAGCAGAGCCAACAAGGCCATGGGAGGAGATTGCAATGGACTTCCTGGTGGAGTTGCCGAAAAGTGGAGGGAATATGGTGATCTGGACTGTAATAGACTTATTCTCCAAACAGGCGCACTTCATATCTTGACTACCTTCAGCCCACCAGTTAGTCAAGCTGTTCCTGAAGCACATCTATCGCCTGCATGGAGTACCATGAATAATTATTTCAGACAGAGGGGTCGAATTCACAGCTAAGCTCTGGAGGGAGTTCCTGCAGTCTATTGGATCATCCCAGGGCCTTAGTTTGGACTTTCATCTGAGCACCAAGGGGGGGGGGGCAGAGAGACTGAATGCTATGGTAGAACAGTACCTGAGGTGCTATGTGAATTATCATGATTTAATTAGAGCGATTGCTGGAATCCTGACAACGTGGAACATTGCTTCAGCCATTTTTGAATGCAAACCAGAACAGGACTTACGTATGGAAGCCCTTAAAGCCTGTTTGATTTCTGAAGAAAACAAACACCATTTTAGAAGAAGCCACGAGAAGAAATTCCTAACGTGTGGGCCTAAGGAGCAGAGAGAGAAAAGCAATAGGCAGGATGTCTGCAGAGACCAGAGTAGCAGAAGAGTCCAGATTACAGCCCAACAAAGAATTTCTAAAAAGAAAGAACAGGAACAATGGTGCTATTTCATCTGTGGTGATAACTCATTTAAAGAAAGACTGTTTACAAGGAAGAAAGACAACAGATGGACAAGCTGCTGTTGCAAAAGTTAGCTATTATACTAGCAGAGACAAATGGTTAATAGACAGTGGGCTAGTCAAACAATTGTTAATAATTCTAAATTGTTTTTCAGAATGGATCCAACTGGAGGAGATGCAGTAGCCTTGGTGAATGGTCAGAAGGCTAAAGTCATAGGAAAAGGCAGTGTGCTGATTCCATGTCTGGAGGAAAAGTTTAATAAAACATATCATGTATGCCTGAAATGGAGCATAATTTACTCAGTATCTCAAGTTTAGACAAACAAGGTTTTGAGACCATCTTTGTAAATGGGAGATGTCTTGTAAAAAGAAATGGGAGTGGATTCTGGTGACGTCACATCGTGGTAGTTCAGGAGAAATCTGCTCTGATCTCCTGACCTGGGATTTTCACCTCTGGATGGCTGTTTGTGGCGGTGTCCAGTCCTGGAGGGATCGACAAGGCGAGGAGAAACTCTTGGAGGCAGTTTGGGAGGTTGCAATCCCGAAATGTTGAAGAAGGGAGCCCAAAGTCCGAGGTGAAAGAAGTCAGCCTGTGTGGCCAGACCTGGAGACGCGACAAGCTATCTAGCAGGAAGCAGCGAGATGGCAGTGGATGAAGGGGTGGCAATCGTATGAGGTTGGAAACTTTATTTGGATTACAATTGAGATAGACGATCATTTGAATGGACAATCAAATAGACTAAGGAAACCGAGGGTGAAAGGGGGGAGAGTGGAAATTGGCAGCAGAGTTCTAACCTACCACCCCTAACACTGGGACAATAGTGAAATTAATTGTGAAAATAAGAAAATAAGAGGAATCTCGACGGAAAATCAGAGTGTGATGTGAGAGTTGAGAAGTTATTTTCGGAAGGTTCCTTTGACAGCTTGAAACAAATTTGTTAAAATCAAGTGAACTGGGGAAAAAAATGATCTGATAAGAACCCAAATGGAAAGAAGAGTGACTGTGACGGCCATTGAGAAATCTAAACTCTGGTAAACCATTTCATTGTGAATGAAGAGACTCATAAACTTGTAACTGGAAAAATATTGCTTTGAACTACAAGAACTTTGGTATATATTTAATTAGCTTATTGTTATATTATACGTAGATAGAAGGAACATTGTATCAGATAACTTATATAATTCTATTTACTGATTTACTTAGTAGCTATTACTTTAGATTACCTATTTTTCTTATATAGATTCTTTTCTTTGGTACCTTTATAATACACAATTCTTATTTTAAGTATTGAAGTGCCGGTATAATTAAGAGTTATATATTGAAGATATCAAATAATAATGTGGTTGGACAACCTTAATTGATTTTGATAAAAGGAACGTGGTAGTTAATTTCCCTATTTAACCCTTTTTCCAGTGATTTATTGTGATGGAATGAAATTATTATAGTATTTATTATAACAACACCATAGATATTTTTTCTCTAACATAGATTGCTAAGAGTTAAAAATTGATTAAGTGTATACTGATTGTGATGGAATTTGGTGAGTAGTTAATTAAGGTAATATTGTCTGATACGTGTCTGTATTGAAAAATAGGGGTTGATATCAGTTAGGAAAACTTCAGCATTAATAATTAAGAGATTCTGATTACTAGAAAATCATAAAATTGTTGGTAATTTGGGATAATATATACAGGATAATAGATGAACAGGCTAAAATTATAAAAGATATGACAAGTATCACCACTACTAAGACAGGGAAAAAACCTGTGCCAACGGTGGCACCACCCAGTCCAGCAGTTTCAACCCACCAAACAATTGAAGGAATATTGGCCCCCGAAAAATCGACTACCACAACCAGCGCTCAATCAGTTCAAGCCTCCCTATTAGCAATCCAGAATATGATGCTAATGCTACAAGAATCTATGGCCAAAAACCACATTGAAAACAAAGCAGACCGGGAAGCAATGAAAACTGAGCTGAAATCAGAAACAGGGGAAATGAAAACTGAAATCAGAAACCTGGACAAAAAAATAGGCTTGATCCAGGAATCAACTAAGAAAAATGAAGAAAAAATCAAGATAACTGAACAACAATCTGAACAAAATGAGAAAAAGCTGGAACTCATGGACCATAATTGTCATGACTCACAACAAGGAAACTGTAGAGGCCTTAATCCACCTTGGGATGGATAGAGCCTCTTATTATTTGAGATTTCAGAATGTAGAGGAAACTAGGGAGGATGATTTAACATCGGTGATGGCTAAACTTCGAGCAGATTTCCTTCAAAGAGATATAGAGATATAGATGAGATGATCAATGAATTTGATGACATCTACAGTCTATACCAGTTATGCGAGATGGCACAGACTCCCTCGAGAGGTCCATATTAGATTCGCCAGAAGGAAAGTCAGAGATATTATTTACAAGATTTCAAGAGAAGACACAATAAAATAATAATGATACTGAAACAAATACCAATAAGAGTCCGGGAATAGGGGAAGGACTATCGATTCCTCACTAATTATTTAAATAAAAAAATATTTCTTTTAGATGGATTACCCCAGAAGGTATCCTGGCACCCTGGAATGAAAAAAGAGTGAAAATTGATAACTTAAGTAAAGTGCAATAATTCTTTGAACAGCTGGGCAGATTGGAAACAAGTAGCAGAGACAAATTGGAAAAGTCAAGTCAAGAAGAAATACAACAAAGAACTAAAGAATGAGAGAAAAACCAAAACAAAGAAGATAGAGGTGAAGGACCCACTCGAGAAGAAACAGGAATCAAAACCAGAAGTCAAACAATATCCAAAACCAATGAGAGGTAACATTTAAAATAAGAAAAAAATGGGGAAAGGATTAACACTGATTTCTATAAATATTAATGGTTTAAATAATTCATCAAAAAGGAAAAAAGTACTTCTGAAACTTGAAAAGCTGAAACTGGGTATAATATGTCATATCAAACCACAAGGTCAGAAATATTTACAAAACAAAAAATTAGGGAAACTATACACATCGCTAGCAGAGGAAAAAAAGAGAGGAGTAGCATTATATAACAAAAAAGAACTAGAATCCAAACCGATTTATAACGATAGGATTGGAATATTAATTGTAGAGGTGGTTATACAAAACAAAAAGATTTTTCTAGTAAGGGTATACGTCCCCAATACAAACCATAATGAGTTCTATAAAACTCTATATGCAAAATTAATAGCATTAGGCGACCCTATGATCTGCATAATTGGTGACTTTAATGCAATTTCTAACAATAAACAGGATTATGCCAGTGACCAAAAATATATTAAAAAATGAAATACATTGCCTAAATGTTTTTTTCGATATGACTGAGAAACTAGATTTAGTAGATGCATGGAGGAAATTGAATCCAGGAGTGACCCAGTTTACTTTCTACTCCAATCCACATAAATCCTGGTCAAGGTTAGATATGGCATGGATGAATAATGATCTACTCAAGGATATAAAAATATAGAAATATTAACCAACACTTGGGCAGATCATAAGCCATTGCAAATAACTTGGAAAATTCAAACTTACAAGAAAACTAGGTGGACACTTAACCCACAACTATTGAAAGAAAAAGGATAAACTCAAAAATTAAGGAAGAATTAAAGGTATTTTTTAAATTTAATAAAAAACAAGATACCTCGTTGCAAATTCTTTGGGACACAATGAGGGGCATATCGATAGCCTATACAGCCAACAGAAATAAAGAAAAGTGGAAGAAACAAAACCTGTTAATAAAAAAATTAAAGGATTTAGAAGATAGATTAATGAAAACCCCAGGGGATGAAAATTGATTTGATATTACTTAAACATGAATTGAATATATTAGACCAGGAAGATTTAATTAAGACAATGCTATATACAAAACAAAATTATTTTGAACATGCAAACAAACCTGGAAGATGGCTAGCGTATAACTTGAAAAAAGAAAATCAAAACAGAACTATATATCAATTGCAAAATAATAATGGAATATTAGAGACGGAATTGGAAAAAAAGAAAACAAATTGCAAGAGACTATTTTGAGAATTTTTATAACCAAGAAGAAATAGATGCAAACAAATTAGAGGAATATTTTAAAGAAAGCACATTACAGCCATTAATGGAAGATAAAAGAGAAATATTAAAAAAGGAAATAACTTTAGATGAGTTAAAAGAAGCGATTAAAAAACAAAAAAGCAATAAAACTCCAGGCCCAGATGGGTTGCCAAGCGAATTATACAAAGAGATTGGAGAACCACGAGAAAACTTGTTTCTAGAGATTTGCAATGAGGTATTATTAGAGGCAAGAGTCCCAGAATCATGGAAGGAGGCCCATATTATATTGATCCCTAAAGAGGGTGCAGATGCCACCCAGGTAAAAAATTATAGACCAGTATCTCTTTTAAACACAGATTACAAAATTTTTATGAGTATGATGGCAGAAAGGCTTAATGAAAGAATTCACCCTGATCAGAATGGATTCCTTCCCATGAGACAGATTAGAAATAATCCAAGAATGATAATTGATATATTAGAATACTATGAAACACATCCAGGAAGCCAAGTTGCTCTTGTCTTCCTGGATGCACAAAAGGCATTTGATAACCTAAACTGGGACTTTATGAAACACCAGATAAACTTTATGAAATTTTGGGATAACTTCGCAAAGATGTTAGATTTGATCTATTTAACCCAGAAAGCAAGGGTAATGATAAATGGAGAATTTACCAATCCTTTTGAAATAAAAAGGGGTGTCAGGCAGGGATGCCCATTGTCGCCTCTGCTTTTCATTACAAAATTAGAAACATTATTGGACAGAATTAGAATGAATGAGGAAATTAAAGGTACTAAGATTAAAAGACAAGAATATAAATTACAGGCATTTGCCGATGATTTGGTCGTTATTATAGAAGATCCAATAGAATCAGGACCAACCTTATTAAAATAAATTGATAAATTCGGTAAACTAGCTGGGTTGAAAATCAATAAGGAAAAAACCAAAATGCTAGTTAAAAATATAACAAATAATAAACAAAAAGAACTAGAAGAAATAATGGGACTCCAAATTGTCAACAAGATTAAATATTTAGGTGTTATGTCTCACCTATACCAACGAGGTGAGAAGTCCAAATTTCCAACTGAATACAAACAAGCAAGCAAGTCCAGTAATTACAGGGTTAAATTCCTTGAGCTGATAAAGTTCTTGGCAGTCTCACACATGCTGTCTGCCAAGTCCGACAAGAAAGCAAGAATCTAAATCACAAGCTGTCATCACACACAAGATATTCCAAAGCTTCTCTCACTAAGTAACACGTTGTCCCGAACAAGTTCCCAGAGCGAACACACCCACTTTTATTCCCTGTGGGGCGTGTCAGTCCCTCATCTCAGTCTCTGATTCGTCCTTTCTTTCTGCGTTGCATCTCGCACTTTTGCCTGCGCCGTTGCCTCGCATCAAGCCAGCATTCCTCAGCTTGATCCTCAGTCAGAGACTCTGATACGCCCTCCTGGTTATCTGCCGACACCTGAGGCACAATCAGGGAGGAAGGTCTTGCCGAAGAGGAAAGTCCTGGGGAGGAAGGCAACTCCAAATCCTCTAACAAAGCAGGCTCAAACCTCAGAGCCAAATCCTCCTCTTCCTCATTTCCAAGTCTTCGTCCTCTAACAAAGCAGGCTCAAACCTCCGAGCCACAATATTTAGGTATATGGTTAAGACCCAAAACAATAACTTTGAAAGAAGACAATTATGTTAAACTATTACAACAAATAGGAAGAGATTTGGAAATATGGAGCAAAATGCAGATTTCTTTATTAGGCAGAATTGCCACAATTAAAATGAATGTTCTACCCAAATTACTTTATTTATTCCAAATGATCCCTATATTATTGGATAAATCATTTTTCAAAGAATTGGATAAAATTACTATGAAATTCATTTGGGCAGGCAAGAAGTCAAGAATTAAGAAAATTTATTTACAAGACAATTAAAGGCAGAGGCGGCTTTGGTCTCCCTGCCTGGGAGACCTATTATAAAGCAGCAATGTTAATGTGGATAAAGGATTGGATTAAATTGGAAAACAAAAGAATTCTAACATTAGAAGGATATGACTTACAAATAGGATGTATAGCCTTCTTGTGGAACCCGAGTAGTAAAAGTCACTCATACTTTCAGAGACATACTTTATGCAAATCTTTGATAAAAACCTGGTCTGATATTAGGAAAAACCATTACATTAAAGTTCCGTTATGGTTGTCAACAATGGAGGCAATGTTCCACCCTAATACAATGGACATCAGTAAAAAGCTCAAATATTACCAAATGTTAGACAAAGAAGGAAAGCTCAAATCAACCCAAGAGCTAGAAAACCAAAAAATAATGATTGATCATTGGTCCTACTTCCAAACTGCAATAAGATATGAGAAAGACTTAAAAGAATTCGGAATAGAAGCAAAAAGCACTAAATTTGATAAGATACTTTTGGGCCCAGATAAAAATATGATATCTAAATTATATATCTATCTACTGGAATATGAATTAGCTGAGGAAATTGTGAAAGGACCAATGATAGCGTGGGCAAGAAATTTCGGCCATAATATAGACTTAGAAGACTGGGAAGAAATCTGGCAGAGAAATCTTACAATAACTAAATCTTGTCTTATGAAGAGAACCTACATAAAATGATATAAAGATGACATCTAGCACCCTCCAGATTAGCAAAAATATATCCAACATCCAACCCAACTTGTTGGAAATGCAAAGGGAATCATGGTATCTTCTTCCATCTCTGGTGGACATGCCCAGCGGTCAAAATTTTTTGGATTAGAATCAAAACTTGGTTAGAAGAAATCGTCCAGGGTGGATTGGAGTGGGAACCTAAATTGTATCTTCTGGGTATCATTAAGGAAGGTTATCCCTCCAAAGTAAAATATTTGATTATCCACATTCTAACAGCGACACGTATTTCACTGGCTCAATTCTGGAAATCGCCTAATATACCACCAATACAATTTATTATTCAAAAAATCTGTGATGTGCAGAAATGGAAAAACTCACATTAAAATTAAAAGGAAAGGAGGAGGCGGAATTTTATTCAATCTGGAATAAGTGGTACAATTGGCTAGAACGTAAAAAAAAATGAAAAGGGGAATCAAGGGGGGGGGGAAACAAATTTATGAAACAGATTATGACACATACAACAACAGATAGGATTTGATAATGTTAGTTCTAGATTCCCTCGTTCTTTAATCAACCATTAGAAGAAATTCATTGGTAAAAATAAACAAATATAATCCAACAATAAACATTAATATCAGAACATTATGTTTGATAGAACATAAATAACAGAACCTATAGAAACAAGAAATAACTGCTACATAATATAATTTAGGAAATATTTAACTCACTGTCAAATGTATTAAAGGAAAGTTTAATTAGATTATTGTGATGTTTGTTTGTATGAATCTTTGTTTTTTGAGTTTGTATACTTGTATATTTTAACTTTTTGTATTGTATTTAATAAAGTTTACTAAAAAAAGAAAGAAATGGGAGTGTATGTGCACAGGGCATAAAACAAGATAATATTTATGTGTTGCAGGGACAAAAGGTTCAATGTGCCCAAACATTTGGAAATATGGCACAACATGATTCATGCATTCTGTCAGCCTAGGAAGCCAATTTTTTCTTGGGAGCTTCGAGGCTGCATGGGAATTTGGGAGGGTGTGAAATAGAATTCATAGCGAAATAGAAGATTAGATACAACAACATTATTTCTCAGAGAGTCAAGGACATGTTGCCCTGCACCAGGAGGGGAGTGACTGTAGGGATGTCTCCAGTTGGGACAAAGATTTTATTGGACCATGTAATGAACTGATGAATGCAGGAAGGGAAAACCCAAAACTCTCAGATTCGGGTTTTCCCAGATGTGCCAATATGACAAATCTAATAAAATGGAACTTTGAGAAAATGTTTGTCTTGAACTTTATTGGTTTGGAGTTGGTTAGTTGGAACACTGACATTAACCCGAATCTCTAAAACTTCAACCAGCTCCCCGAGAACTAGGGGCTGTCTGGGGTCCTGAGCCTTGAACACCAACCTGCCTGCCAGGTGGCATAAAGACTCAGGGAAGATGGAAGAGAAAGCAATGCTCAAGGAAGGAGCTGTGGGGATTGAAGCCTTTTACCCTCCCTCAGAAGAAATGGCCTGAGCAATTGAGGCAGCTGAAGCAGAATGGAGGTAAGGAGCTTGACCCAAGGAGCCAGAGTCCTGGTAATACAGTCAACCTGAACCAATTCCAGAGATAGGGACTGAGATGAGGCCGCCTGAATGCCAACCAAGAACCAGCCCAATGAGAGAAGCCCTAGGTCTGGAATGGAAAGAGCCAAGACCTTTGGGATCTGACAACTCCCAAGATTGGAGTCTGCTGCCCCCCTCGTGGAGCAGTCGCTGACAGGTCCCCTGGAGCAGTTTGAGCACCTTGAAGTTGGCAGTTATGCTCCGTGAACTCAGGGTGGCCAGCTGAGGTGGGTCCTGGCCCAGCTGATGTTCACCTTCCCAGAGCCGGGGTCAGCACGATGTTATAATGAGGTGATAGCATCCTTCTATTTGACCAGAGATGATGGGAGAACTTGCCCCATACTACTGGCCCAACCCACCAGTGATAGACAGCAGCCGCTACTGTGTCTCAGGGATTTTCAATGACCTTCCACACACACCCTTCACCAACTGATTTTCATGTTGCCATCAGGCTTTCTGCCCTGGCCAGGCATGGGTACAATAGCAATGGATGTCCGCCCCAGTGCCAGTTCTGCCACCAGCTCTCATCCCATAGCTGGCTCCATCGCAGCAACCGGTCCCTGCCCTTTCAGAGCAGCAACCAGTCCCTGCCCTGCCACTGCTATCACTGGCCGCACCTTCTGCAGCACAGCCAGCCCTTCCAGCAGTGGTCCCTGCAGTGCCACCACTGAGATTCAGAGCAACATTTGACGGGACCCCAGGGAAGTTGGCATAATTCCTTAACAGAGTTTGGGCATACATAGACTGGTATGGAGACCAGTACCAATCTGACCACGACCTGATATCAGCAATTGGTGACAGAATGAATGAGGTGGAAGCGTAGATAGCCCAGAATGGATAGCCCAGCTACACAATGAGGGGGCTGTTGAACTTGACGATGCCAATGAATTTGTCCAATTAGTTTGGGCTAGATTTAAAGACACGGGCCACAAAAATGAGAATGAAACCCTAATTAAACTATGAAAAAGGGTAATCAGGCCCTTAAAGAGTTTGGGAGTTTTGAAGAGTGGCAGGAACTCTCAGACACTGGCCCGAATCCCTCCTTATCCACTATTTTACAGATGCCATTGACCCAGAGATCAGAAAACTGTGTGGCATTTGAGGAGTACCCAACCAGCTGCAGGACTGGTATACCATGGCCATGGTGATGGACCGGGAGATCAATCTGCACCTGAAGCCCACACAGGAAAAACAAGTGGGCCAATGAATTCCAGCGAAGCCACCTGAGCCACCGCCTGACCAGCAGACAGGCACCATTAAATGCTATTGATGCGGTCAACTGCTTCACCGGGCTCCTAAGTGCCTATCTCCTGCACCTGTCCCTCAACCTCGGCCAGCCACTGCGACCAGAAGAAGGCGGACCCCAAGAAAACCTTCGGACCCTGCAAGACGTAGAGGTTCCCCTTCCTGCAGACAAAGATGAGGAACCTCCGGCCAGAGAAGCTCCTCCAGGAACTGTCAGTGGAGAAGACAACCTGATGGTGAGTGGAGCCATTCGCCCTTTTGTCATTAAGATCAAGTTGGTGGTACCAGAGACTGGGATGAAGGGAGAAGTAGAAGCAGTGATAGACACGGGCTGCACCAGATGCCTAATTGGGTTCCCCATTGTTGAGCAATTAGGAATAAAGATGAGGCCATTGGTGCGCCTGATTCATTTTGAGCAAGTGGATGGGGCATTGATAGGTGGAGCCCCTGATACCCAAGTCACAGAATTTGCTAGGTTGGAAATGGGACGGCACAAGGAACTTATATAGTTTATAGTAGCCCCAAAGATGACCGAATCTGTCATATTAGGACTCACATGGCTAGACAAATGGGGCCCCACAATCAAATGGGAAGATGGTTACAGGAAGATCATAATAGGCATTGGGCCACTGCCACCCATCCCTCCTGATAGATGTCAGCCACCAAGTAGCCCCAGACCATCAGAAGTGGCAGCAGCCACCGCAGTGACACTGTCCAGCTACCCCTCAGTCCCTAAGGAATACCGAGACTTGGCTGGCATCTTTAGTGAGGAGGAATGCAATATTCTCCCATCCCATTATTGAGATTTTATAGAAATGTTGTAAAAGATTCAGAGAAATGTGCAATTCCTGACAGTATTTAAAATGCTAAAGATATTGTCAGAACAATTACTGTAAGTTCAGCAGAAGCGGAAAGGGGTTTTTCACAAATAAACATAATAGAGAGGAGAGCAGAAGTCACCTAATGGTTTCCAATATAACTAACCTAGTGACTATTAATCGAATTGTCCTACCTCTGCAAGAATGGGACCCTGTTCCTATAGTAAAAAAAATGGTTGCGAGCACATCACACAGCTGATGATGATGCTCGCGTAAAACTAAAGAAAACTGCAAGTGAGGATGCCAATAAAAAAGCAATTTAAATAGGACTTCCGGTTTGTCGGCTTCGTGAGCGGTAGGGATTCGCGAAGCTGCGCGATCCCTGCCGCGCTAGCTGTTTTTGGGGCTCCGATCCGGACGGGTACGGAGCTAGGCTGCCCTGCAGGGGCAGCTGAAGGTAGGGGGGATCCGGAGAGGGGTTTGGGGGTGTTGCAGACCCCCTCCCCGGCCGGCAGAACCCCCTTTTCCCAGGACGGTGCAGCGGCGGTCCGTAATGGCCGCCACAAAGAAGCTGGCAGCCGGGTAAGAATGCGCAGGAGGAAGTGGAGAAAGTGATAGGAGAAAGTTTTTCTTGGTTCCTAGGACTCTAAGACATATTTAACAAAATTCCTGAAAAGTATGACTTTCTGAATGATACCTTCGAGAAGAGGAAAAAAGCGGCAGTTTGATGGTGCTGAAGGGAAAGCTTACCCTCTTTTCCTACGGAATAAAAAGTGAATATTAAGAAACCTATTTTTTTTTAGGTGAAAACTGGCTTTGAGCGATGAGTGGGAAAAGAGAGGACTAAAAAAAAAATATTTGTATGCTAAGACTTTGTTGGAGGAGATGCCTTAAGGATTGAAAGACTAAAACATATTGCAATAAGATTTTAAGAAACAGATTTGGACTTTCTTTTTCTCTGATTGATACTACCCTAGGAGGAGAAAGTGAGAACTCTGCCTTGGTTGGGACTGATTGATAACTTTGGGACTGTTTTATTTTTTCTTTGGAATATTCTGGTTGTTGTAAGAAGAAAGAAGGGGAAAAGAAAAGAAAAGATTTATAATGGCTCTTTCTATTGAGGAACTGAGAAAAGATTATGAACAAGCAAAAAAAATGGTAAAGCTGGTTTGAAAGAAGCCTTCCTTTTTTTAGAAATGGCGCTTATTAACTATCAACAAACATTACAACAGATGAAGACAGCAGAAGAAGAAGAAGGAGAGGAAGCCATCTTTAATAAATCTCAGAACTCGACCAAGAAAGAAGGAAGAGGGAAAGGAAGAGAAATAAAGGACTTAAGATTTAAAAAAACATTTAAGAAAGGGAAAAATAAGGTGCAAAATCAATATAAGGATAGTAAACAAAAGGGAAAAAGAATACGACAGAGAAGGGAAGCCAGTAAGGCAGAGGCTAGAAGAAGGGGGGGTAGAAAGGTTTGTTGGGAGAAGAAAGAAAGGGAAAAGGTGGAGAAAAGCTACAAAGTTTTGAAATTAAATGGGGAAAAAGGAATCTTTTTTAGGGATAAAGGATAAAGTATAATTTTTTCAAAGAGATTTTGCAAGGTACATAAGATGATATTGTAGTATTGTATTAGAAATAGAAAACTTAAATGGCTTAAGAGTTGATAAGAGATTAAAATGTTGAAATGTTAATAATGATTGGTTTTAAAATTTAATAATATGAGGGGAGGTTTAGAATATTGAGTTTTAATTAAAGAGTTTAATAAGATTATGGTATTGATGTTATTATAAAATTTTTATTATAGTATTTGTTTTTAATATTTAGATCTATTGTTTAACTATGTATTTAATTATTCTGGATGTATTATTCAGATAGAATGTACCAAGCAAAATCGGATTGGGTATTGGGTGGTATTTTAAAGATTAACTTGATTAATTTAGTGGGGAGATAGAAAGACATCATACTCTGATTAGTGATTTCAGGAGAAATTTCTTTTTTTTTATAAGGGATGAGACAAAGGTACAATAAAGAATGGACAAAATATACAAATATAATGACTTAAATTAAGATGATTAATTAAGATAGAATTAAGAAGAGTGAAATATGTGGAGAAGTTAATATAGAAGACTTAGAATGGTAAATAAAATAAGTAATGATATGTAAGATGAGCATGAATACAGTTGAAGTCCATGAAGAGAGAGATACCTGGGTCCAAGTTACTTTCCAAAAAGATTTTTTTTATGTTTTGTGTGTTGTGTATATATGTTTTTTGTTTTTGGGGGAGAATTAATAAAACCTTGCAGAAATATAGAATGAGAATAATGGTAATTAAGTCAGAAAGAAATAGATGAAATAATAATAATAAAATTGAATAAGAGTAAAGAGAAATAAAGAGAAATTGGATAAGAGGTTTTTGTATGTTTATATGGAAATGGTTTAAAACAGAATTATAGTTCATCTGACTTGTTAAATTTATAATGGAAAAAGGTTTAAATATGTAATGGATAATGATGACTTGTGTGTTTTGAAAATTAATAAAACTTTTTTTTTAAAAAAAGCAATTTAAATAACAGATTTATTGTTATTAAGTATAACAATACTTAGCCACACACACACAGTCACATGACCACCAAGCCACATCCACAAATTAAGCCATGCCCACAGAGCTGGTTGTTAAAAAATTTGAATCCCACCCCTGGGTGCAGACAAGACTATAGCTTGTGCAATAAGCATCTTAAGTCACTTTACTGCTGCACCAACGCAATTGCATTGGATGGGTGTAAAAAGGATTCTCGGGTATTTGAAGGGAATTGTCAGCCTCCACAAAGTTTTCTTGACATCTTTTGCTGCTTGTTTCAAGAAACAGGGGGAGGGGTAATGGTATTTGGGAGGGGAAGGGTGCTGGAGAATCAAGACATTTTCTGTGTGAACTACAAAGGAGGGGATGTTTTACTGCTTACTGTGCATCTGCATAGACTTATAGACTTACTGCGCATCTGCATAGCCTAAGCCAAGGTCAACCATCTTGGCATACCAGATGAGTGAGAAACCACCTGAAAATGTACCCCACATGACATTATAAACACATCAGATTGGATGACCAGTCTGGACTCTTGGGGGAGGGAACCTGGGATAACTTTCAATATGTAATATTCGTGCCTATTTGCCTCATATCTTGCTTTTCTTTTGTTGCTATCACTTCAAACTCAGTAAAAGTACTTTTTCTCAATCTAAATGGAATTGAAGGATTCTTTTCTTGGGTTTTGAATGAGGCACACTTGACATTAAGCAAGATCTCTCTTTACCAGCCCATCCAGAGATAAACTCTGCCGTGGGGCTTGAAGAAAAAAAATGTCTAACCAAGGTAGCGATCAAGAAGAGTTGGGAGCTGTTGGATCTACCCCTTCACAGTTCCTCTGCAGTCAAGGGGAAATTGAGCTGCTGTCTGTGTTGCAGATTGAGAAGAAATCGGTGGTTTGTCCCAAATGGTTTTTGGGAGTAGGATGGATGGAAATGCCAGAGGAGTTCCCCCTGGGGTGATGGGGTGGACACCGGTGGGGAGACACCAGCGGGGAGAAGGTGCCTGGCAAGAGGGAAAAAAAACAACACCTCTTGCTGACCCAAGCTTTGCATTTATTGCTTGAAGCTCTAGAGAATCAGAGAGCTAGAGAAAGGTATGCATTGCCTGTGCGCGAAGAGGCTGATGAAGCCATGGAGGGGGGGAGGGCAGAGACTTATGCAATCCCAGAAGTGCTTCCTATAGCCCAGCTGGGGCCAGTGCAGGTTGCATGAGTTCCAGTGGTAGCCCAGGCACCCCAAGTGCGAGGGGCAGCTCTTCAGAGGCGCCAAATTCCAAAAGTTCATCCGCTGGAAGTAAAATACGGAGGGGATTCTATGGATTTGGGATTCTTCTTAGCCCAAATTTGGAATCATATGGAGGAATATGGGGATGATTTTGCCTCAGAAACAGCCAAAGTGATGTGTGTCACCAAAGTGCTAGAAAGGACTGTAGCCCAATGGATAGTCACCCTTCATAATGATGATGCCTCTCAGCTAGGGGATTATGGCATGTTTATGGAGGCCCTACATGCTTGGTTTGAAGATCCCCTTGCTGAACATAAGGCAAGAATTAGGATGAAAACCGTAAACCATGGGCAAAAGTCGGTCGCTGAATACACCCAGGAATTTCAGGAGTTGGCGTGCCACATGTGAGGTTGGTCCCAAGCGGCCCTGATGGAAACTTACAAAGATGGGCTGAATGAGGACATCTACCAAAGCTGTATCTCCACAGGGGCTCCTCGAGATCTTCAACACTGGTATATGTTGGCAGCCGATGTGGAGATTGATTTCACCAGAAACAGATGCAGGGGTGACCCCAATTGGAGTAAGCCTCTACATACTGCTCCAAGAGAGGCTCCTAAAGTTCAAAAGAATGGATCAGTGGTGAAACCCAAGTCCACAGCATGCTTCCAATGTAGAAAGGAAGGTCACCGAGCTGCCGATTGCTGCACTAAACTGAATGTCAAAGGAACATCTGTTGGAGGGAAGAAGGTTGAAAAACCTCCAGCCAAGCAGCATGAAACAGCCCTGAAGGCCGTGGAACTCATTGAGTTCGCTCCTCCAGGAAAAGGAGTTGGGAACTGACTACCTCAGGCGATAGTGAGTCCGATTCCAATGTTGATCCTCTGGTAAGTAAACAAGTGGGCCCCATGACCATCCCAGTGGAATTAAGGGTGCCTTCATCTGGCACCCAGGGGAAGATGTTAGCCCTGTTGGACTTTGGGTGCAAAGAAGTGGTGGACAAATTGGGGTTGATATTAAGAATGTTGAAAACACCCATAGAATTTTGCCAGTTAGATAGATCAGTGACTGGGGACGGCCGGGCCCATTTCATAATGGAGCCAGTGGAAATGTCAATGGGGAAACACCAAGAGACTTTGTGTTTTATTATGGCCCCAGGGATGAAGCATCCCCTTTTACTTGGATTACCCTGGCTTCAAAAGGTGGACTGGAGAAAGGGTCTGCTGTGCATTCATTGTGCCCAGCTGCAGAAGGGGGGAAACCCCTAGTAAGGCCCCAAGGACTCCAAGGAGCTGGCATCAGTGGCAAGTGAGCACATTGTGAGGGAGGAGAAAATTCCAAAAGAATATTGAGATCTCAGGAAGATTTTTAGCGAGAAGGCTTCAGATATGCTCCCACCCCATTGCTTCACTGACTGCAGCATAGAGATCCTTCCTGGAGTGAAACTCCCAAAGCCAAAACTGTATTCGATGACACCGCGAGAACTGGAAGAATTGCAGTCTTTTATTGATAAAAACCTAAAACGGGGTTTCATCCAGCCTGCTAGGCCCTGAGTGGCTGCCCCAGTGTTGTTCTGAGAAAAAAAAAGATGGCTCTTACTTAATAGTTAAGTTAACTTAATAGTTAATGTGTTGATTATAAAAACTTGAACACCGTTTGCATAGAAAACGTTTACCTGCTCCCTTTAATGAAGGACATGTTAGCTCACCTAGCCAAAGGTAAGATCTTCACTAAGCTTGATTTGAGAGAAGCTGACTATAGAGTTCAAATTAAGGAGGGGGATGAATGGAAGACTGCTTTTAACTGCCCTTTGGATTGCTTTCAGTTTAACGTACTTCCATTTGGCCTGCAAGGAGCTCCAGCTGTATTCATGCAACTGATAAACGAGGTGTTGCATGAACACCTGTACAAGGGGGTGTTGGTTTACTTAGATGATATTCTTATAAAGAGGCACACCATGGAGGAGCACATAAAGTTGGTGCGATCAGTTTTGAAAAAACTCCAGGCTGCCGAACTGTATGCTAAGCTATCAAAGTGTGAGTTTCACCAAAGGAAAATTGACTACCGCATATTGCATGAATGGATAGAAATGGATTCAGAGAAGGTTTTGGAATTGGCTCCCCCATGCACCAGAAAACAATTACAAAGTTTTCTAGGTATTGCTAATTTCTACCATCAATTTATCCCGGCATTTGCAAATATTGTGTTACCTATTACAAACCTCTTAAAGACAAAAGGAGAACTTAAACCAAAGCCCACAATTGGCTGTCCCAGAGCCCAAGGGAAGGGGAATGTTGACCTTTCTAATGATTTAACTGAATAGTTAAAAGGATGATTGGTTTTTATCCCTCTCAAATGTTTGTACTATTCGTGACAGCCTGGCATGGGTGGGTGCAAACTCATACATCCCTGCCAGTCTTAGAGGAGCCATTCTAAAACATGCCCATTATTCAAAAGTTGCCGGATATTTTGGGTTCATTAAAACCCTGCACTTAGTTAAATGGCAGTTCTGGTGGCCATCTTTGAAAAAAGACATAGAAGCTTATGTCACTAGTTGTCCAGTATGTGCTTTGGCAAAATGACCCCTTGGTAAACCAGCTGGTCTGCTTCAGAATGTTGCTAGGCCAAATGCCCTGTGGAAAGAAATCTCCATGGATTTCTTTGTGGAACTAACTGAAAGTGGGGGAAACACAGTCATTTGGGTGATTGCTGATCTATTTTTCAAACAGGTACTCTTTGTATCTTATGCAAAGATTCCCTCTGCTAAAACATTGGCTAAACTATTTATTCTACATGTGTATAGACTACATGGTGTTCCTAAACGCATAATTTCAGATAGAGGGGTACAATTCACTTCTAACTTCTGGAGAGAATTTTTGAAATTATTAGGCTCTGCCCCAGACTTAAGCTCCACCCACCATCCTCAAACTAATGGGGCTTGTGAATGAACTAACTCAGTACTGGAACAATACCTTAGATGTGATGTAAACAGATGACTGGGCTGATTTATTGCCTTTTGCAGAGGTTGCACTGGGTTCACACCATTTAAAGTAGCTACTGGTCAGGATTTTGTACCCATTCCAGAGCTCCCTCAGGAGAAACCCCAAATTCCATGGCTGGTGGAGTGGATAACCCAGCTCCAGCTTACCTGGCCTGTTACCCATAAAGCATTAGATGATGTTTATCAAGCCCATAAAAACAGGCAGAAAAGAAAAGAGTTCTACAGAGAAACTACCAAGTGCGAGATAAGGTCTTCTTGTCCACTAAGTACTTACTAACCACCCAGAAGTCTAAGAAATTGGGGCCCAAGTATGTTGGACCCTTCCCAATTGTACGAGTTATGAATCCTGTCACAGTACAGTTAGAACTGCCAAAAACTCTAAGAATCCACCCTGTATTTCATATTAGTTTACTGAAAACTGAACATACCTCCCCTCTTCGAACTGACCAGCCTGCCCCTCCAGTTCACCTCCTATTTGAAGGTGAACAGCATTTTGAAATTTCTGTTTTAAATTTGGGGCTAGCCTACTGCTGTGCCAGAATGGTTTTTTCTTCATCCTGATTGGTTGGGAGTCTTGGTCTGTGTTTATTGGTCTTGGAGTTTGCTGTGTTCTGCTTGATTGGTGTTTCTAATATCTTCTGTCTGTTTTGTGGCTTTTTTTGTCTTGATTGGCTGGCAATGAAGCCTGATGATGGCAGATGAGATTCTGCCGAAACGTTGCTACAACTTTAAAAGCACAACTATAATGACGTGGGAAAATACCCGAACAAAGCTGAATACCATACATGTAAGTACCCGTGAAAACTTAACATACATACACACACACACACACACACACACACACACACACACACACACAAATATATATATCAGGATTAAGCCTTATTACATCAATATACTTTTGTTGCTATCACTTCAGACTCAGTAAAAGTACTTTTTCTCAATCTAAATGGAATTGAAGGGTTCCTTTCTTGGGTTTTGAATGAGGCACACCTGACAGGAACTGTGAATTTGGGTCTTCAAATCCTGATGCAGAATCAGTTACAGAACAAACCACAATGGATATGGAGCATTCCCCTAGGAAGGGGTGGGTTGTAGTCAACAATATAGAAACATAAGTTAGAGCATGTTAAGACAAAGTATTTTATAAGATGGCTAAATATATTGCCTGTTACTAAAAACAAAACAAAAACAATCCAAAAGGACATATTTCATCACCACAATATGTCTCATCTCTAGCTCATAGATACATTTGAAGTAAATCAGAGGACTGTCAGACTTGTAGAAAATTCTGAATAATCTGAATCATGTAGTTAAATCTACTCTAATAGGTTTTATGCATGAGGAAATATAGTACAATGTATCAAAATACTGATATATTTTAAAATACATCTTCATCTGTTTTACAGACATTTACAGAGGGAATGGTAAAAATATTTATACAATGTACCATTTAAGAATCCAACTGAAGATCACCATGAAGCAAAATTTCAGCTTTAAAAGAAGTGTGTGCAACATGTTTATTTCTATTGTGCAAGTCTTATGTACAATCCCTGAAAGCTAAACTAGACAGTGAATTTTGTTGTTCTCTCCTAAATTTATTTTATGCTACTATAAATGGATGGCACATTATGAATGCATGGTGGATCACAGTTAGACCAGAAGCAGCAGAACATATTACATATTTTATAACATGGCTCAGAGGCAAGTTTACTATTTCCAGATACTGTTTTGACTTCTTAGAAATTTAGACTTCTTAATAATGATGTAGATTTTAATCAGAAATTTTTCTATGGCAGAAATGACAGAAATTATGATTAATACTGTCCTATCTAACATGAACGTCTCTACCTCTCCTTTACAACTACATAAATTAATGACCACCGAGACATTTGGTACAGTATAAGTACTTCTTCAGTGAATGAGTCAAGATTTTAATATTCTGTTGGCTTCCGCTTTGAGCCTCTTCGCGGACAGACCGACACCACGATTGTGCGCAGTTTTGATCCATGCTCACCACTGGAGCGCCCCGAGCCGGCTGGTTTTGGGGCTAAGCACCCCGCAGAGGTGGTGAAGAGGGGGGGAGACTGCCAGCAGGGTTGAGGAGAGCCACATCTCTCCTCCTCAGCTGGCCATTACTCCCTTTCCCAAAGGCAGTTGCAGCGGTGGTCAGAAATGGCCACCTCAAAGAAGAACTCGACCAGAAAAGAATGTGCAGGAGGAAGATAAGAAGAGAAAGTTTTGGTTGACTGGGTTAAACTGCAAAAGCAACAACTTAGGTACCCTGGAATTTAAACTAAAAAAAAAAAAGTAACATTGTTCCCAAAGAAGACTTTGAAGCAGCGAAGGAGAGAGAAAAGGGAAAGGATTTGGTTTTTTTTCTTCTCTCCCTTTCCCTATACTGACAACTAAGAGATTTAAATAAGAAATTGGAAAAAAAAATATCCACTTTGACATCAATAGGCATTTAAACTGAAAATAAATTGTCAAAGGGATAATAAAGTTTTCTGGATACTTAAAAGCTTTTAAAAGCAGGAAAGGAGAGAAAAAGAATAAAAGGGCAGGATCTGGAAAAAAGGGAGGAGACTGCCTGGAATTAAAAGGAATTTACAGTAAAACCTCAACAAGATTTTAAAAGATACATTTTAACTGAAACTTGGCAACAAAATAGTAGAACCCCAGGAAGAGAAAGTGGAAAAAAGAAGCATGAAGAAACAGCTTGGGGGTATTTGGATTATTTGGTGAACCCTGGGTTTTTGGTTATTGCATTTAAATGACTAAAATCAATCGGGTGGTTGTTTAAAAGTGTTTAAAATGGCACTACTTTTAGATGAACTGAAAATGGAACTTTAAAAGTACAAAGAAGATGCACAAGAAGGTAGAGGTTCTTTTGGCTTCGTATTTCAATTCTTAGAAATGGAGATCGGGAACTATGAGAAACAACAAGAAATGCCTGCAGAATAAGAAGACTGGGACAAAGAAGAAGCCATCTTTAATGAACAAGTAATTTTATGTGGGGGGGGAAGGAAAGGGGAGAAAGAGAATGCAAAGTTTAAGATTTGAAAAAACAACCAAGAAAAGGAAGAATAGTTTGAAAAATAAGTATAATATTAGAAAGCAACAGAAGAGGGGAATACAGAAGAGTAATAGAGGTAGGGAGACAAGGGGGTAAAAAGGGGAGAGAGAAGAGAGGGAAGAAGGAAAGGAAAAGAAGTTATAAAGGACAGAAACAAGATATGGAGAAACGGCCTATTTAGAGATAATGGGTGAAAATTTAATTGAAAAAGGGATTCTGCAAAGGTATATAAGATAGTATTGTTATATTAGAAATAGAAATAATTTTAGAAAATATGAAACAATGTATGATTAAAATGATTGATAAAATAGTTATTGTAATCTAGTGAAATGTTAATAAATAAATGAAATAAAATGAATGAGAGAATTGAATTAGGAAAGGATGGGAACGTTTTAATTATTTAATGTTTTATAAAATATAAGGGAAGAGAAATAGGGGGGGGGGAATTAATTACGGAAAGCTTATAAGTGTTCCCAAGGAAGTATGATATTTAATTGAAAAGAAATGTTAAAGATGTTAAGACTTTAATGAATACTAATGATAGAACTTAATTGGAATGGAGTGAATGTTTTAATTACATATATTTATAATCATTTTTTAAGAATATAGTGTGTATTTTAAGAATGTACCAAGCAGAATTCAATTGGAAGTTATGTATTATATTGAATGTTATAACCTCAAGGTATATATTGAAGCTTAAATAAGAGTTGAATGGATAAAATTAAAAGATATATACTCCAATTAGTAACTACAGGAGAAAATTTGTTTAATGAGAAAAGAAAATATGAAATTGAAACAGGACAGACAAAAGTATAAATATAATGATTTGAATTGAGATGAGATAATTAAAATAAAATTGAGAAAATTAAGAGAGGAGAAAAACTATGTAGAAAATGTAAAACAGTAATAAGATATGGAATAGAACATAAAAGTGAGCATAAAATTGAGTTTGTGTCTGTATGAAGAAGTGTAACCCGGGACCATGCTATTTTCAAAAAAAGATGTTTTATTTGTATTATGGTTTTTTTTGTGAAAACCCAAATAAAACTTTCAAAAAAAAAAGATTTTAATATTCTGTGAGAACAAGATAATTTTTCTCCAGATATGTTTTCAACGTTACCCTTGATTATATATTTTCATCATGCCTGTCCTTACACAAAATTACTAATATTTTCATGATATTTTGTAAGGGAAGGCGGACATAAATTGCACGTCTCATATTCTCTTCCAAAGAAAATAATTTCAAAAATGCCCTCCAATCCTCAGGGAACCACACTAATTACTAATACTCAGTAGCCACATTGTTACAACTCCAACAACAAATAGATGTACAGATGACCAACTTACAGGTTGCCACAATATAACTAATGCAGCAACTGGGGCAGAATTTTCCTCAACTAACAAAAGGAAAGCATACTTTACTCTTGTTATTGTTAATTTGGAGGGCGGAACTTCCTGTTCTTGTAGATCCTGGGACAACTACTATCTTCATAGACATAGAAATGGTATAGAAGTTAAAATTGCTGACCTAATCCCTATAAAGCCCAATGATTCTTAAAAGTATGTATGGTAGCCAATGGTATTTAGTCTATTATGTGGTTGTTTCTAGTCCATGGCAACTAGAAACTTAGCTTTGAGTAAGGTATTGGTGACCTGTAACAACTGTAGTCCACAACAAAGCAAGAGAACTAGTTGCCAAAATCCAAGTCCAAGCATTCAAAGCAAGGTTGTATTGTACAGGAAGTAAAGATTGTTGGAATTAATATCAGATTTTGCTATTTACAAATAAAACAGAGTTAATCAAAGTAACAAGAATCAAAAAGCTCAGATTAATAATATTAGATAAAAGGAATTAATGGAGCAAATCAACTTTAATGGAAATCTCTGAATTCTGTTGCAACCCCATAAACATTCAAAACATGTTCTTAAATATATACTGTATAGTTTTAAAACAGCTATAGGATTATCTGTACTGTAATTTTTTTTAACTTTCCTTACCATCAGTAACTTGAACTTCATCATTAATTGGGGATGACTTGCTCTGAGAAAGAGTTAACATTGCAGTATCTTGGAGTATTTGTGAAGCAGTTGTCCCAGGAACCACACCAGTTAATAGTACTTCTATCTTTTCCTCCAATCTACTGCAGGCACGGCAGCATACAACAGCTAGAAAAAAATGTGTGAGATATTTTTTAGTTTTCATAACTTTATCTTTGAGCATATTATACATGAAGAGCCATTGAAATATGTAGAAGACACTTGTTACAAAAGTAGTCAGCATCTTAATTTGAAGGATATGTTTCTCACACTTGAACATCACAGTATTATCACAATATTTATAACAACATTGACACATCTCTGAAATATATACCAAAATAACTTTTTTAAAAAAAATTAAAACAAACTTTATTTACAAGAATTAAAAACATACAAATTTGAAAATACAAAACCAATAATGTATACATAACACATTCCTCTTTATATTTGATATTGAATTTGATACATCCTGATAATCATTACTAATCTTCACACATTTCCATTAACTATCAAATCTTAATCACTGCATAACTTGCAATACTTTACTAATCTTCTCGTTGGATTATAACTATTTATTAATTAATAATAAATAATAATATATTCATACTTTTTAAATAATAAATAATAAAATATAGGGAATATAAAATGCTAGTAATAATAATGTAGAAGAAAAGAATATTTAACACCTTTGTTATTCTTCTACATTTCATAAAGACAGTTGCATATAATTTGTTTCTAGGGTTCATTTACGTGTTTTCCCTTTATGGTCTACCCAGTTGTACCATTTGTCCCATACCCTATAATAATCTGTGTCCTCCTTCCCATTGATTTTGAGTGTAAGCCTCTCCCATTGGGCACACTCATACGTTTTTTGAATAGTAATATGTATCAGTGGTACATTTGGATTCTTCCAATATTGTGCTAATGAAATCCATGCCGCCATCAATAAGTGGATGGTCAGATATCTTACTTAAGGGGAACAATCCCCTTTAATCATTCCCAACAAGAACAGTTCAGGTTTCCACTCCAGCCCACACTCTGTAATTTCTTCTATCCACTCTTTTATTTTTAACCAATATTTCTTTGTCTCAGGGCAGGTCCACCATAGATGGAAATAAGTGCCAAAGGGAAATTTGGCATTTAAAAGAACTTTTTATTCATTCATGTAAAAATAAATCTTGGTCTTCTTTCATCTTAGTCTGGAGCTACAAACTGCTTTAAAGTTCCTGCCTATTAGTATGTAGAGATAGTGTCTAAACAAGAAACATATTCATCCATTCACATTGGGCTATTTAGTGCATATTTTAATCCAAGCAGAATTTGTGACCCTCGGATATAGCTCAGGAGGCATCTGAATCTTCTATTATCCAGTAAGGATTTAGAACTCCAATAAGCTGTGAAACACCTATTTAATTAAAAAAGAAGATACAGAAGAAAGGCCTGATCCCAATGAAATCAACTGCATATAGCCTTTCAAACACTATAATAATCCAGATAAGAGCAGGGGTGGGTTTCTACCAGTTCGCAACGGTTCTATATAACCGTTAATGTCACCGGTAGTTCTCAGAACCGGTAAAACCGACCCCTGATTGGCCCCACCCCTCTCCACCGCTCGTACGGGCCAAAAACAGGTTTTTATTACTGCGAATGTGCGAATATCCCTTCCTCCCCCGCCCACCTCTCCCTTCGCTGCCCCAGTCCCTGCCCCTGTCCACTGCTCCAAAGTAAAAAGAAACCATATTTTTTAAAAAAAACAGGGTTTTTTACTGTGCATGCACGAAAATCCCTTCCGCATTCTCCCCACCCGCCCCTTCCTTTGCTGCCCCAGCCCCGCCCCATCCGCCGCTCCAAAGTGAAAAAAACTGTTTTTAAAAAAACAAACCATTTTTTACGGCGCATGCGGGAAAATCCCTTCCGTATTCTCCCCGCCCACCCCTCCCTTTGCTGCCCCAGCCCCGCCCCTATCCGCTGCTCCAAAGTTAAAAACCCATTTTTTTTAAAAAGTTTTTTTACTGTGCACGTGCAAAAATCCCTTTCTCATTCTTCCCGCTCTCCCCGCCCTGCCCCTACTTATAGCGCGTGTGCGCTAATTACAAAAATTTACCCACGCGGCGTCATCGCTCACATCACCACCAGCAGCAGAAGCAGAAGCAGCAGCCAAGCCAGCCAGCCAGCTGTCTGTCCCTGCCTGCCTTCTGCCGTCTTGCTGAGTGAGGGCAAGCCACAAGCCCCAGTCGCCACCGCCGCTAACCATCCTGCCTACCTTGCCCTGCCTGCCTCCCGCCGCCACCACTAGCCATCCTCACCCACCCTGCCTGCCTACCCCGCTGCCAGCCTCCGAAGATATGGATTGGTAAGTACGATCCTCCAACCCGGTCGCCTACCTACCACCGCCAGTCCCGGTTGCCCGCCCCATCTTCCCTCACCATTGTTGCTGCCTTCCCTTCCCACCACCGATTGGTAGTGAGGAGGCAAAGCAGCAACTCCTGCTGCTGGCCTGGTCCCCTACCTCCTCCTGCCGCTGCCGCTGCCCCCAGCCCGGTCAAGAGCCAACTCTCGGGCCGGGCGCCACTGCCTCACTCACATGGTGGCCACCATCTTGGCTAGGCCGCTGGCCCGCCACCTTTCCCTCGCCCGCCACGGCCCAAGGTTTGCTGCCTTGCCTTCCCACCACCATTGGTAGTGAGGAGGCAAACCAGCAACAATGTTACATTGTTTATAACAGATATTTTTGCTCCCATTAAGAAAGATTTAAAAGGAAATAATATCTCTAGAACCTTTATTCAATCAAGAATTCTTGCAGCAAACCATTCTATTGTCTGGGCATAATTAAGTCATCTCCCAAAGCTTTTATCTTCTGCAGTGCTACCTCAGACCACTCATACACATTAACCAATTAGTTTGCCAATTATCCATCAAATGCCCATGGCTCACAGAAAACTTTCAGCCATCCTGTAAACTTGGTTTCTCCTTCAAAGCAAATTTATATTTACAGTGTTCTTCACAGTGTTCTCAATATAATTCTTTTTTGACCGTGATGCCATCTATTATTTCTCATTATTTTCCCTGTATCACTTTTTCCCATTATAAGGGATCCAGTATTTATTGATGAAGTATTTATTTGCACTGTTCCACAAACATGCCTGGCATCTTCAGGATGGTACCGAACTTGTGGTGGAGTTTGCTCAGCCCTGCTACCTTGAATGTTCTCATTTCTTAATGTTTAAATTTTTTCCAAAAAATGTCTTAATTTTCTTAATTACTTTTAGTACTCCATCCTGGATTTTGCCAACTGGACCACTGAAGACTGCAAATCTCATTTGGTGCTGCTTATTTTTTTTAATCTAGAGATGTATAAATATAGGCTTACAAATTTCACTCAGTCATTCTTACTGATACATATCCAACTTAAAATCTGGCTAGTTTCCACATGTGTAGAATTCAAATAGTAGGATTGGTTCCCAAGACTTACAAATCCATGAAAGTTTTTCCTGATCCAACTTGATATTTATTTGCAATCCTCCTAATAATGTTTCAGTAGAATGCGTTGCTTCTTTCATTTCAAAAAAGAAATACTTTTATTCAAATACTCTTTATATCTTCATACTTTCTATTCTGATACTTTTCTGCATGGTGCTGGAGCTGAAATCTGCTTGAGCTTTTTGGCCTGCTTTAAGAGAGTCTCACATTCAGCATCTTTCATATTCATGCTAATATACTGCATAAAACTACATTGTTTTTCTATCATGGCATTATATACTAAGTGGCTTGATGCTAGTGCTAAGCCACTGATATTAGGTGGAGCTCTTGCCTTACAATCAGGAGGCTGTGAGTTCGATCCTAGATAGAAGCAATATTTGGAATAGACTCTCCTGCCCAAGTAGGGGGTTGGACTAGATGACTTCCAAGGTCCCTTCCAACTCTTGTTATTCTAATATACTGACACTGTCAGGTGAGGCTCAATTCAAAATCCAAGAAAGAAACCTTAGACTCCATTGGTTTAGAGAAAAGGACTTTTACTGAAAATTGATATGGTAGCATCATTGTTACTGTAGTAAACTAGCCTGGTCAGGCCCTAAGCTTCTGATCTTGTCCTCTGGAATATCACTCCCCAGAAATCAGGTTTGCTCTGACTCCAATGGCTTTCCTTAAGGCCATGTATTATTCCCAAGTTTGAAGTCCTGGGTGTGTGATTGAGCCTTTGTGATGGTAACACTGATTGTGTTGGTTGTTTTTTGTTTTGGCCACTGTATATATTATTTAGTGTTTTGTTATGATGCTTGTCTTTATTCATTTAGTCTGCTGAGAGTCATGCATTTGAGATGAGCGACATAAAGTGATTGATTGTTCACAAGTAAGTGAAAAAATAAATCTAGCACTCACATTTTCCCACTAGTCCCATTTTCATCTACATCATGTGTGTCAAACTTGCCGTGTGACACTGCCGTCAAGTGACATTTTACGTTTTTTCCATTTGTGGAGCTGGGATGGGCGTGGCCTGCACATGACGCATCTGGCCCATGGCCCGCCAGTTTGATACCCTTGATCTACATAATGTGGAGGGGAGGCAAGATGGCTGCCATGTGACACCTTTTATCCTATTATAGCTACTTATATATGGATGTAAAATAAGTTATGTTTTATTTAATATTATCTATAAATTAATTATGTTAGTTTTATTTTATTAGTAGTAGTAATTTTAGTTTTTTAGACTTAGGATTACATAGCATTTAGGTTTTTGATTAAGAGTTCTGGAATTTATCAGCATTTGTTGATGCTGTGAGAGTATGTTTAAAAAAATTTTAAACCATCCAAGGATGCAGAAAAAAAGGCCAGCAGCAAAAGCAAAAAGGGTGTTGAAAAAAAAACTTAAAAGGAGACATAAATTGGAAATATAGTTGGGAGGAAACCCCAAACACAACATGGCAGTAACGACAACCAGACAACCAAAGATAAAGGACTTATTTCAAATAATGGACTCTGCAAGTAAGTTGTCTTCTCTTTTTTTGCTCTTCCCCCCCTCATAACCTCAGTAAATAAGCCCTGTTCCTTGCTGGAGTGGGAGTGGGACAGTGGTGGGATTCAACATTTTTTACTACGGGTTCTGTGGACATGGCTTGGTGGGCATGGCTTGATGGGCGTGGCAGGGAAAGGATACTGTAAAACCTCCATTCCCATCACCCACCACAGGGGGAAGGTTACTGCAAAATCCCATTCCCTCCCCACCCCACTAACCTGCTTTCCAGTTCTGTTCTCCTATGCAGGGCAACAAAAGAAGACCCAACCGATCACTTGGGTCTTGGGAGGCAGAGGATAGATGGGGGTGGGGCCAGTCAGAGGTGATATTTGCCAGTTCTCTCAAACTACTCAAAGTTTCTGCTACCGGTTCTCCAGAACTGGTCAGAACCTGCTGAATACCAGCCCTGGGGGAGGAGGAGGATTGTCTTTCTCTGGAAAATGAGGCTCGATTGGGAGACAGAGTGGAGAACAAGAATAATATAAGAGCAATTTTAAAGGAGACTTCGATTTAGTTGCCAAGAATTGCCTCCTGACAGCACCAACAGTTATTGCTATATTTGACAACCCTTGGAAGCAAACAAAAAAATTTAAGAATTAAAATCTCTAATGGGAAACTACATCTCTAAATTAGATAAGGAAACCAAAAGCAAAGCCCATGCTTCAAAACATACTCTTAATTCACAGATAGCTCACATGGATTGGGGGCTCCAAGATGGAGAAGATACAGAGGAGAGGTTAGTCCTACAGAGCTATGTTTTATACCACCAAAATCCAGCCTCTGCTAAAGCCTGGGCAGAGAACCAAGACAGGGACAGTGTCTTCAACCCTGAAAATTCCAAAATATTAATAACTAAGCAAGGAACTCTACTAATAAGGATAGAGCAAGATATGGGTAATAAAGAAGAAAATTCAGATCTACTTAATGGACAGTTACAGTTTATGGATGATGATGAAGAATTAATCCATCAGTTTGCCACCCTTTGCCCAGGAGACCAACAGCTGATTCTCAAGAAAATTAGAATTAGTTCAGTAACAGAAACTGAATACTCTGCTTCCCTTTTGCTGCTTTTCTGAGGAGTTGTTACCAAGCTTGGTTTCTGAAAGTATCAAATCCCCAACAAATAAAGAGAAGGCGTGTCAGCCCAAAGCAAAAAGTAAAGGAAAAGGATACTCAGAAGATATGACGGTACAAGTCCAAATTAACCATCCAGTAGAACAATTAGATAATGAGAAGGAGGGTCAGAGCCAGGGGTGGGATTCAGTTTTTTTAACCGGTTCTGTGGGCATGGCTTAGTTGGTGGGTGTGACTTGGTCATGTGACTGGGTGGGCGTGGCCAACTTGACATCACTCATGTCAAAGGGTGCTTCTCCTCGCCTGGCCTCTCATGACAGTGGGGATGCTGCAACAGTCATAAGTGTGAAAAATGGTCATAAGTCACTTTTTTCAATGCCATTGTAACTTTGAATGGTCACTAAATGAACTGTTGTAAGTCAAGGATTACCTGTACAAAAATACAAAAAGCTGCTTTGATTGCAAAAAGCTGCCCTAAATACCAGTCATTAGATTAAAAATGCCTGCAAGCCGGAGTTACAAATCAGGCCGGGTCGAGAGCACCTTGAGGAATTAAAATAGTTAAAATGCAGTGAAAACTTTCAAGCAGCCATCTCTTGCTCATAAAGTTTGCAAGCCATCTCTTGCAAACTTTAGCAGAGATGTCATTTAAGCTCTCCAGAAATAGCACACCCAGGAAAAGCAATCCTTAGATCCATTTGTACCACTTAAAAATACCAGCTGGTCTCACTTACCTCATAAGATATCCTAAGGAAATCATTCAGATTTAAGGAAAGGTCATATGCCTCCCACAAGGGCAGTAAAAAAAATCAGTGCCAAGCTTGCATCCTGTGTCTTGGAAGTATACCCCCAAAGGACAGTGCCAGATAGTACTAACACAGTGAGGAACACCCCCTCCCCAGACAGAAAAAGAAACCATGAGGCAGGAAAAGATTCAAACACAATACAAATACTTAAATCACAACAGCAGCTATTGTTTGTTGGAGCTGAATAGGGAAAATTATACCATCAATAAACACAGGATTAAACATCACCAAGCACAGAATTAATCTTCACCAAAAACCAGTTTTAGACCAAAACTCCAAAAGGGTATGTAAACTCGCATTTGAATCTTTCTAGCTAGCCAAGAAGCCTTGTTGAATGTTACTCATCTTGGTTCCCTGTTACTAACAGCTTTGCTTCATTATTCAATTATTTCTTCAAAGTGCTAATTGTCCAGGGAAGTATTTCCTCCCAACAGCAGTGTAAAAATCCCTTCCCCTCAAGAAGCTCCGGAGACAGGAAGTCTAGGTGTTCTGGTAAGAATGTAATGAGGGTGGAAAAAAACAACTACCGGTTCTCTGAACTGCTTAGAAAGTTAACAAGGGGTTCTATAGAACCGGATAGAACCAGTAGAATCTTACCCCTGGTCAGAGCATTCATCAGTGGAAAAGTCAATTTCAGATCAAAATCAGGGGAATACTAACAATCAAGATACAGAAGAGCAACAATAACTACAACTTATGAGGAGGAATATTGAATTCTATAATAGTATTTACACAGGAACTGTAGTTAATATCAGGGGTGTGATTCTACCGGTTCCATTACAGTATCCTTCCCCTGGAGTGGGTTGGAAATGGAGATTTTACAGTGTCCTTCCCCTGCCACGCCCACCAAGCCATGTCACACCCACCAAGCCATTCCACATCCACCAAGCCACGCTCACAGAACCAGTAGTAAAAAAAATTGAATACCACCACTGACATATATCCTTACACATGCAACTCAGTCCATTTAAGTAGCATGCTAGATCTCTTTTGTATATCAAGAGATAAAGTTGACCTCTTTTCAGAGGTTACTGTACATTTAGGGCAGGGGTGGGCAAACTACGGCCCGCGGGCCACATGGTCTGTCCAATGCGGCCCGCCCCTGAAAAAAAATCGCTGCCATTGGTCTGTCCAATCCAGCCCGCCCCTGAAAAAAAATCACTGGGCGTGGCGTATTGCCCTGTGCTGTGTGGCCCCCAAAGCTGCAAAACAGTGCAGAGCGATCTAGGGGTAGGAAAGAAAAGAAATTTGCAAAGGCCTCGGCTGGGAGTTCGAAATCACCTTCGAGTGCGACCTCTCCGAAGGTGAGTCCCCGCCGATCCCCCTTTTTTTTCCGGGGCTTCCAGGCTTAAACTTTGCAAAGGCAAAGCTTGCAGGCTGGAGCGTCTTCCCGCTGAGGAGCGGGAAGGGTTCCGCCCAGCAGGCGGGCGGGCTGCTTGGAGCCATCTAAAGCTGGGCCACTGCTGGTGGAGCCTTGCCCTGCCTTGGTGCCCCGTTTCCCGGCTCAGCGGTCCTGCTCGGGCGGCACTTTAAAAGCCTGCTCCCAGCACCCGAGCAACTTCCCAGCAACTTTCGGCTTCGTTTTAACTCGCGGGCGGTCGCGCCTGGCCCTGAGCCGCGCGGCGGAGGGGAAGCCCGGAGGGCAGGCGGGCTTCTTGGAGGAGGCGACCCGGTGGCGCTTTGGGCTTTCTCTCCGCCGTGCGGCTCGGGCAGGTGCGAGCGCCCACGAGTTAAAACGAAGTAAAGTTGCTGGGAAGTTGCTCGGTTTTCCGGGCTTCCAGGGCTTTGCAAAGGCAAAGTTTGCAGGCTGGAGCGTCTTCCCGCTGAGGAGCGGGAAGGGTTCCGCCCGGCGGGCGGGGCGGGCTGCTTGGAGCGGGCTGCCATGCGGCTTGGGGCGAGGCGCGAGCGCCCGCAAGTTAAAATGAAGCCGAAAGTTGCTGGGAAGTTGCTCGGATTTCCGGGGCTTCCAGGCTTAAACTTTGCTCGGGCGGCACTTTAAAAGCCTGCTCCCAGCACCCGAGCAACTTCCCAGCAACTTTCGGCTTCCTTTTAACTCGCGGGCGCTCGCGCCTGGCCCCGAGCCGCGTGGTGGAAGGAAGCCTGGCGGGCGGGCAGGCAGGCTGCTTGGAGGAGGCTCCGGGCTTCCCCTCCGCCAGGCGCGAGCGCCCGCAAGTTAAAACAAAGCCAAAAGTTGCTGGGAAGTTGCTCGGATTTCCGGGGCTTCCAGGCTTAAACTTTGTTCGGGCGGCACTTTAAAAGCCTGCTCCCAGCACCCGAGCAACTTCCCAGCAACTTTTGGCTTCCTTGTAACTCGCGGGCGCTCGCGCCTGGCCCCGAGCCGCGCGGCAGAGGGGAAGCCCGGTGGGCGGGCAGGCTGCTTGGAGGAGGCGACCCGGCGGTGCTCCGGCAGCAGCAACAACAGGCAGTTTCGCCCGGGCTCCGCTCAGGTGTCCGGCTGGGGCTGTCAGGAGTTGCTACCGCCAGCGCAGCTCCGTGCGGCTCCAGTCCTGCATTGCCTTGGGAAGGAAAAGGCAAAACCAGGAGCCGCTGAGCCTGAGCCTCCGGTGCCACTGCTCCCGTTGCAAAGCACCGCCGCGGCTCTTCCTTTTTGCCTTTCCCTTCCCGAGGCAACGGGACTGGAGCCGTGCGGAGCCGCGCGGCGGTAGCAACTCCTGACTCAGGGGGCCTCCGAGGGGAGGGAAAGGAGGAGAAGAGGGGGGGAAAGGGGGGGGCGATTCCCAAAAAATCTTGTGCTGACCCGGCCCGTCTGTCAAATTTTAAAAGTCAATGCGGCCCCCGAGCCAAAAAGTTTGCCCACCCCTGATTTAGGTGATGAAAGTGATCATCAGCCTGTTAGTGTAACATTACAAGGTCGCTCAGATCTAAGATCTATAACATGGCTGACAGATGGCTCACTAAAAACATAGAGGTGGCCCAAAATAAAACGTTAATTTGAGCTAAAGTTGACCCAAGGCAATATCACACAGTCTTAAAACAGACAATGCTTTTAACTGGGCCAGAACAATCCAGTCATGTCGGTTGAGCTCTCCTTGGGTTGTTCACTACTCCTTTTCTTTCACCTTTTTGAAAATCCGGGCTGGCTGAGGAACGAGCACGAGCTGCACTGGAGGCTTCCCTCCTCCCCTCCTTCTCCTCTCGTGGCCCCCTGGCCAGCTCTGGCAGATCCAGGAAGGTACACATGAGTGGGTAGACCCTCCTCATGTCTTTGCTATGCTTTGGCCAAGCCCAGCTTGGTTCGTGCTCATTCCTCAGCCAGCCCAGATTTCCAAAAAGAAGAAATAAATAAATAAATAAAATGTAAAGAAATAAAAGGAGTAGTGAAGAGCCCCAAGGAGAGCTTGTTGGTTTGGCCCAGCCTCGGCTTTCCAAGAGAGAAGAGACACAGAGACAGAGAGAGACAGAGAGAGAAAGATACAGAGATACACAGAGACAGACAGAGATACACAGAAAGATACAGAGAGAGGGGGAGAGAGGGAGAGAGAGACATAGAGACAGACACACAGGGAGAGATACAGAGGGGGAGAGAGAGGGAAGATAGGGAGGGGGAGAAAGAGATATAGAAAGAGAAGGGGAGAGAGAGACAGAGATACAGAGAGGGAGATACAGAGATAGAGGGGAGAGAGAGAGATACCGAGAGAAGGAGAAGGGGGAGAGGGGAGAGAAATATACACAGAGATAGAGGGGGGAGACGGGCGAGAGAGGCGGGAGATATATACATAGAGAGGTGGGAGAGAAGGGGAGGAAGGAAGGAATGAAGGAAGGAAGGTAGGTAGATAGATAGATAGATATATAGATAGATAGATAGATAGATAGATAGATAGATAGATAGATAGATAGATAGATAGATAGATAGATAGATAGATTGATAGATTGATAGATTGATAGATTGATAGATTGATTGATTTGCTTTGTGGCTGGGTAGGCATGGCTAGGGGGTCATGTGACTGGGTGGGAGTGAGTGGAGTTTGTTAGGGATAACATTGTTTACCCTAACTGGTTTGGGTAAAAATAATAAATAAGGTATCATGGTTTGTTAGTTAAAGTGTGTGTAACTTTAACAGCAAGAATGTAATTAAGGGTGTGGTTGTAAAAGCACTATATAAGAAGCGAGGCAATTCCAGCTCTCTCTGACTTACTGATCCCTAATTACTGGATGGACTGCGTTCTTGTAGGAGTGTTGATATTTTTCTCAACGGAAAGAAGATAAGATTGGACTGATTTATTGTAAGTGTACTGACATTGGCTATTCAACACGGACTTTGCAAATAGAGTATCCCTGACAAGGCTTGACTGATATGATATATGACTACTGGACTGTTTATTATGACTATGCTATAATTCTTAAATGGAATAAACAATATTTTTGATAGCACAAGCGTATCTGTATTTTTACTGCGTGTTAACTAGAAAACGTATCTCACACATTTACCTGTCTTCCTATCTGACTTCGCTGCACGTTCTGTTTAGTTTGTTTTCCTTAACACCCATTGGGGAATCCAGGCTTAACACTGGTTATGGGCCCAGAGAGACTGCAAAGTCAGTTTAACTAGGATAAAAACAGGTTTATGTAAAAAGTGAGATTTTTGTGTTGTTACACGTTACAGTAAACAGACAGCTGTGTTTTATCAATTATAGTTTTATATCCATATAGTGAAACATGGCACAAGTCAGTCTACAAAGTTTGTCCCTTATATCCAAGCTGGATGGAACAAACTATGTTTCATGGTCTATGAAATGTAGTCTACTTCTACGAAGAGAAGGTCTGTGGAACATAATTGAAAATCCACCTAACGTAGAAGAATGGGATCCTGCAGATGAGGAAGATAGTCAAAAGATAGAAGAATTTAAACAGAAAAATGAACAAGCACTTTGCATCATAGGATTAACATTAACTGATCAACAACTTGTTCATATACGTGGAGAGCAAACAGCAGTTGGGTGTTGGCAAAAACTGAGGAGGATTTATGTCAGAGATAACGTTGGTGCTCACATAAATCTAACACGGAAGCTTTTCCACACATATCTCCAAAAGAATGGTGATATGCTGAGTCATTTGAATACTATGAAAAGCATTTTCCAAGAACTTCATGAGAAGGAGTTAATTTTCTCTGAACTACACCAGGTCTACATAATTCTATCTTCATTAGACGAAAGTTTTGATGACTACGTAACTTCCCTTGAAATATTGCCTAAAGAAAGCCTAACTTTAACTGATATCACTGGCAGATTGATTGAAGAGGCCAGAAGAAGGCTTGAAAGAGATCAGTTAAGGAGGGAGCAACCTCAAAAGGAAAATAATGAATCTCCTACTGCATATGCAATTAAAAAGTGTTTTAATTGTGGGGGGAGAGGACATTTTGCAAGATTTTGTAAGAAACCAAAGCGCCAGAATGCAAGCCAGAATGCTGTAAGCCATCAAAGAAGAAATAAGAATAAGAAGTTAGCAATGTATAGTAATGAAGTTGTAAAAAATAATTTATGGGTGGTTGACAGTGGTGCGTCCCACTGTATTACAAATGATAACAAAAAAATTGTAAAAATGTCCATGAGTTCACAGCATATCTCATTGGCAAACGGATGGAAACTGAAGGCAAAAGGTGAAGGTATAGCTCATTGTTCTTATATAAATCAGAACGTAAAAATGTTATATGTACCTCAACTTAAATTTAATTTGCTTTCAGTTAGAATGTTGGTTAGATTAGGATACATAATTACCTTTAGGGGAGATACTTGTTTAATAGAAAAAGAAGGTAAGAAAATTACTGCATCTTTAAGAGGTGACTTATATGTGTTAAATGATAATTGTTTAGAGGTGGCTAACACAGTTTATGATAATAAAAAACCTCATGATGAATGTATTCACTTGTTACACCGAAGGTTAAGTCATTTAAATTTTAAAATGATTAAGAGAACTGTTCAACTATCTAAAGGAATAAGTTTGAAACCTTGTAATAAGTATTTGCAATGTTCTGCTTGTAATCAAAACAAAAGCAAAGTTATACCGGCAAATAGAGTTGATGGATTTACTACCAAAGAGCCTTTAGAGGTAGTATTTGCCGATATAATAGGTCCTAAAAAGCCAAGTGTAGGTGGTGCTAGATACATATTAAGCATTATGGACCACTATTCTAGGTATGGTTTCTGTTTTCTAATGAAGAGAAAAACTGAAACGTATACAAATTTCTTTAATTGGTTAAAATTTGCAGAGAGGAAAACTAAAAAGAAATTAGTAACTCTTATAACAGATAATGGTACGGAATTTACAAATAATAAATTCCAGAGTAGACTTAGAATGGCAGGTATTCAACATAAAAAGTCTGTACCATATAGGCCTCAACATAATGCATTTATAGAGAGACGAGGCCAAACACTGCAATCAATGGGAAGGACAATGTTATCTGATTCTGGATTACCTGACAATTTGTGGGGAGAAGCTATAATGTGTGGTAATATTAAACAATGTTGTTAATTCAACAACAGGTGAATTACCATTCACTTTGTGGCATGGTAGAAAACCTGATTCACACATTTGGTGCACCAGCATGGGTGCATATCCCTACACAACTCAGGCACAAAGGACAATTATATTATATTATATTCACACATTTGGTGCACCAGCATGGGTGCATATCCCTACACAACTCAGGCACAAAGGACAACATAGATCTAAAAGATTAATTTTTGTTGGATATCAAGCAAACCATAGATCTTATAGATTCTGGGAACCAGGTACATCTAGAGTATACTGCAGTGCTAGTGCACAATTCCTAGAACATATAGGATGGAATAGATTAGAGCAGGATTCAGATAATGATGTTATTATAGAACACTACAAGAGGCAGAAAGAAAAGACTAGTTATAAGAAAAGTCCAATTAAAGAAGAAATCCATGAAGAGCAAATAGAACCAGATCAAGAGGAAATAATTGATCAAGAAGAGATAGATAGTCAAGAACAGGAAATAAAGGAAAGTCCACCTGTAAGTCCTGTTATACCTAGACGCACAACGCGTATAACCAAACAACCTGAAAGATATCAGGCAAGTATTGTTTGCCAAGTAAATAAAGTTCCTACTAGCATAGATGAACTTAAGATGTATCCTGCTAAGGATCAGGAGAATTGGCAAAAGGCAATGGAAAAAGAGTTAAATTCATTAAAGGAAATGAAGGTTTATGAAGAAACCAAATTACCTCCAGGAGAAAAATCCATTGGGTGCAAATGGATATTTAAAGTAAAAACTGGAAATAATGGGAAAGTAACTTATAAAGCTAGATTAGTAGCACAAGGATTTAATCAAAATGTATATGATTATGATGAGGTATTTGCACCAAATCTTAAGGCTACAACTTTAAGAGCAGCTTTAGTATGGGCAGCTAAGAAGAATTATATAGTTAACCATTTAGACGTAGAAACTGCATATCTGCATGCACCATTGCAGCATACAATATATTTGAAAAAACCAGTTGGTATAAAAGATAATAAAGTAAATAGCAATGATTTTTGGAAACTCAAGAAGAGTTTATATGGATTGAAACAATCTGGCTATGAATGGAACCAATATATTGTGAAAGAATTAAACAATATAGGGTTTAAATCTGGTTTAGCAGATCCATGTATGTTTAAAAGAGAAAATAATGGAACGGTGTCATTATTGTTATTATTTACAGATGATATTGCTTTGATTACTAAGACCAATAATGAAGCTACTGAGATTATTTCATTATTAGCCAAAAGGATAAAATTAAAGCATTTAGGTGAAATTAAAAAGTATCTAGGATTGACAATTAATAAAACCACAAAAGGATTTAAGATATCTCAAGAGGATAAAATTTGCCAATTAATTAAATTGTATAAAATGGAACTTTGTAAGCCTGCAAAGACTCCAATGAGTCAGGAAATTTGCAAAATGGATGCTCAAAGTCCCAAATTTGATAAGACCATATATCAATCTTTGATTGGTAGCTTATCATATATAAGCAATTGGTCAAGGCCAGATATAGCTTATAGTATTAATCAGCTGGCACGATTTTTTTTTTTTTTGGAAAAATACTTTATTAGTTTTACCTTTAAAAGAACAACACAACTACAAATTATGTACAACAAAAAGACAAATAGGCCTTGGCATAGACCAAGAGGGAGAGAGAGGAAAGCCTAAGAGAGGGGAAAGGGAAGAGTAAGGGAGGGGAAGGATAGAGTAGGGAAAACAGTTAAAATAAAACCATATTTTGTGACTGTCTGTAAGATCCTTTCTTCTTCAAAAGTATCATCGGCGGTGCTTTTCTTTATCTCTGCTTCGGAGGCCCTCGGCCATAATTTTCCTAGAGGTGATCTATCTTTGGTTTAGCCAATTATACAAAGGATTCCAATTGTTGTAATATGATGAGGATTCTTTATTTTTTAGTGCTTGGGTTAGTTTGTCCATTTTGGCGCATTGTAAAATTTTCTGAATAACCATATGTTCAGTGGGAATGGAAGATAATTTCCAGCACTGGGCAAATGCCAGTCTGGCTGCAGTTAAGATATGAATTACAATATACTTCGATTTTTTGGGTATTTGTTTATCGAAAATTCCTAGAAGGAAGGACTCTGGTTTGTACTCTATTTGTTCCTTGGTTATTTCCTCTAGCCAGCGCCTAATTTTTTGCCAGTACTTCTGGGTTTCCTTGCACGACCACCACAAATGGAAGAAGGTACCTTCTATGCTTTGACATTTCCAACAATTGGGGCTCGTGTTGGGGTGCATCTTCGCCAATCTTGAAGGTGGCAGGTGCCATCTATAAAACATTTTATATGCGTTTTCTTTATAAGCTACTGATTTTGTGATCTTAATGTTCCTGTTCCAGATCCTTTCCCATTCTGCTAGAGTAATGCTCCGTCCCACGTTTCTGCTCCACGCAATCATATTTCCTTTGACAATTTCTTGTTCTAATTCAGTTTCTAATAAATGTTTGTAAAATTTAGATATATTTTTTTTGCTCGGTCCTAATAGAATTTTGTCTAAAGTCTGTAATTTATTGTAGATTCCAAATTCCTTAATATCTTGTTTATATCTACTATGAATTTGAAGGTACACCCACTGATCAATTTTAAATCCTCACTCTTGTAATTCTTGTTGGGTTTTCAGTTTTCCTTGTGGGTCTAATAAATTTTCGTACTTAATCATTTTAGTTATATCCAAATTATTAGGGTGTACTATCACTTCCATTGGAGATAGCCAAATCGGTATTTTTAGATAAAGTTTTTTACGTACTTTTTTCCAATTGGTTAATAGAGAGTCCCTGAAAAGATGCCTATGGAAATATGATTGCCTGGGTTTCCCAGTTTCCCACAGAAAGGCATGCCATCCTTTCTGCATATCGTGGCCTTCTAATATTAGTGTTCTTTTGTTAGTTAAATTCACCCATTCCTTTATCCATAGTAGGGTGGCTGCCTTGTAATATACTTCCCAGTTTGGCAGGCCTAACCCTCCTCTGCTTTTCAAATCTTGTAGGGCTTTTACATTAATCCTAGCTTTTTCCCCCTGCCAAATAAATTTCAGTGTTATCTTGTTTAATTCCATAAAAAAAAAATTATTTAATTTGATTGGAATTGTCTGGAATAGATATAGAAATTTTGGCAGAATATTCATCTTAATCAGAGCAATCCTGCCCAATAAGGAAAGTTGTAATGTACTCCAGGAATCTAAATCTTTCTTGGATTGTTGGAGAAGTTTGTCATAGTTGTTTTCTTTTAATGATTTGCTTTGTGGAGTAAGCCAAATTCCTAAGTATTTAATTTTTTTTGTCACCTGTATTCCCATTATTGTCTCTAGTTCTTTATTCTGGTCTCCTGTTAAATTTTTAGACATTAATTTCGTTTTACCCCTATTAATTTTAAATCCTGCAACTTCTCCAAATCGTTCTAGTTCTTCTAATAAGTTATGTCCTTTTTCTATAGGCTCCTCCAGAAAAAAAACCAAATCATCAGCAAAGGCTTGTACTTTGTACTCTTCTGATTTAATCCTCAGTCCTCTAATTCTCGAATTTTGCCTAATATACGTCAAAAGAGATTCTAGGGCGAATATGAAAAGCAGAGGAGAGAGAGGGCAACCCTGTCTAACCCCTTTTTCTATTGTTATCGGATCAGTTTGTTCCCCATTTATTAGAATATTTGCCTGTTGAGTATGGTAAATTGTAGTGACGATGTTTTCGAATCTAGTGCCGAGGTTCATATTGTATATTTTTTGAATTAAAAAATGCCAATTTAAATCGTCGAATGCTTTTTCAGCGTCCAAAAACATAAATGCAAATTGTTTTTCCGGATGGGCTTCATAGTATTCTGAAATGTCTATCACTGTTCTTAGATTATTCTTAATTTGTCGAAATGGGAGAAATCCATTTTGATCTTCATGGATATGTGTGTTTAGAACCTGTTTTAGTCTATTAGCTATTATAGAAGAGAATAGTTTGTAATCTGCATTCAGGAGCGAGATTGGTCTATAATTATTAATAAGTCTATGGTCTAGGTCCTCCTTCGGGATCAGCGAAATTAAGGCTCCCCTCCATGAGTCCGGCATCTTGGCTGCTAGGAGTACCTCATTGAATACTTCCAGCATCAGTGGTCCAATTTGTTCTATGATTGTTTTGTAAAGTTCTACAGGTATCCCGTCCGGCGCTTTATTGTTACTTTGCTTCTCTATTGCTGACTTCAGTTCGGACCATGTTATATTTTTGTTTAATAATTCTATCTCTTCCTCTCCAATTGCTTTTTCGTTCACTTCCTCTAGATATTTCATTATTTTGTCCTCACAAACGTCTTCCTTTTTGTATAATTTCCTGAAGTATTTAAAAGTGATCTCTTTTTTCTTCTCTATCTCCTCTTGCAAATTGCCCCTCTCATCCATTAATTGGTGTATCAATCTTTTTTCTTTCATTTTCTTAAGTTTGTGGGCTAACCATCTCCCTGGCTTGTTTGCGTGCTCAAAATAAATTTGTTTAGTCATTTTCAGACTACTCTCCAATTTTCCTTGTTCCAATAAATTTAGATTGTGTTTAGTTGTTATTAACTGATTCTGTATTCTTTGATCTGCCGACTTCTGGAAAAAGGCACTACCGGGCTCGGCATTGTGGCTGTGCGAGCTGTTCAACAACATCGTCTCCACGGGAATAGTGCCACACGACTGGTACCGCAGCACCACTGTTCCGATCTGGAAGGGAAAGGGCAGCCCAGCGGACTGCTCCAACTACAGACCGGTCAGGTTACTGTCACACACTATGAAGATCTTCGAACGCGTCCTCGATAAGCGCATTCGGGACATCGTCGACATCAGCGTCAACCAGGCCGGATTCATCAAGAACTGCGGCACCACCGATGCCATCTTTGGTGTGCGGATGCTGATGGAGGCTCACAGAGAGAAGAAAATCCCGCTCCACACCGCCTTCTTGGACTTGGAAAAGGCCTTCGACCGAGTCCCGCACGATCTCATCTGGTACGCACTGCGAGATCACGGCGTGCCCGAGCTACTCGTACAATGGGTCCAACTCCTATACAGATGTCACAAAAGCCGTGTAAAAGCGGCAGCTGGGATATCAGAGGAGTTCAATATCACCGTCGGGCGTACACCAGGGCTCTGCTCTCTCACCACTGCTGTTCATTCTGGTGATGGACACAATTACACACGACCTGCACACGCCCGCCCCATGGACGCTGCTCTACGCCGATGATGTGTTCCTGGCCAACCTGCGCAAGGCTGAACTCGAGCACCTAGTCCAACAGTGGCACGACCGCGTCGAGCAGTTCGGGCTCGGTTGAACCTAAAGAAGTCCGAATACCTGACCACTGACAACGAAACGACAGGCTCCATCCACGTGAACGGGCAGGAGCTACTGCGCGCCTCCACCTTCAAGTACCTGGGAACTACTCTTGGGGAAGAAGGCCTACTACAAACTGAGGTGGCAGCCAGGATCAACGCAGCGTGGGGCAAATGGAAGTCCGTCACGGGCGTCCTCTGTGACAAGAAGATGCCGATGCGCCTGAAGGCGAAAATCTATAACTCTGTGGTGCACCCGTGGCCATATACGGCGCAGAGTGCTGGCCGGCGACCAAAGAAGTCGAAAGCAGACTCCAGACAATGGAGATGCGAATGCTCCGATGGTTGGTAGGCCTCACCCTACTCGATCGCGTCAGGAATGAAGAAGTGCGCAGACGGTTCAACGTCGTGCCCATCCCCACGGTCATGAGGCAGTCCCGGCTACGATGGTTCGGCCATGTGAGTCGCGCCAAGGAAGAATCCATCATCAAATCTGCGATGAAGGTGATTGTCGGAGGAGCGAGACCGCGTGGTAGACCTAAGCAACGCTGGATGGACACGATCAAGGCCGATCTAGAGATTGCGAAGGCAGACCCGACATACGTGGCAGACAGAGAGGCGTGGAAGCAGTACTCAAGGACATTAGCGGACCTCGCCAGAGCGCGAGACAAACGCTGAAGAAAAAGAAGAAGAAGAAGAAGTATTCTTTGATTTTTGGGGTTCTTTTGTAGTTGGGTTTCTAAATCCTTAATTTCTTGTTGTAAGTTACTTTGTTGGGCATACTTTCTTTTATTTCTCATAGCATTGTAAGAGATAGTTGTTCCTCTTATAAATGCCTTCATTGTGTCCCATATATTTTGTTTCGAAGTTAGTTCATTATTATTTTCTTTTAAGAAGAAGTTCAGTTCTTCTTTCAATTTATTAGTGTATTCTTCTTCTTTTATTAAGTGAGTGTTAAGAGTCCATCTTCTTTTTGGTTTTCTTCTACCTCTCCAGGTTATTTGAATTGGGTTGTGATCAGCCCAGTCGTTTGATAAGATTTCGCTATCTTTGATTTCATTAATTAATTCACCATTTATCCAAGCCATATCTATTCTTGTCCAAATTTTGTGTGGGTTAGAGTAAAAGGTAAACTGTTCTTTTTTTGGGGTTTAGCTTTCTCCAAATATCTACCAGATTCAGTTTGTACATCATATCCTTACATGGCTTCGAAAATTCTCTTTTTCCTTTTTTATTCTTACTCATGTTACTATGATCCTTCCGGTAGTCAGCAATAGAGTTAAAATCGCCAATCAGAAAAATATTGCCTTTTCCGAAATCTATTATTTTTTGGTGAAGATGTTTGAAAAATTTACCTTGATCATCATTTGGGGCATAGATTACTACCAGTAAAAAAATGTAATGCCATTAATCGAAGTTTGTACCACCAGGGTTCTTCCTTCAGGATCCGCCCAGATTAACTCCGCTTTTAAATCATCTCTCACATATATTGCAATACCTTTCTTTTTGTGCTCATCTGCTGGTGCTGTGAATAATTTTCCCAGTTTCGGACAATCTAGAAATTTCTCCTCACTTTTCCTAATGTGTGTTTCTTGTATGCAAACTATATCAACATTTTGTTTTATTAGTTTAGTTAGAATCCTCTTCCTTTTAGCTCTTGAATTTAGGCCGTTTATGTTGATGGAAAGGATTTTACTTCCTTCCTCCATTTACTTAAGTCTGCCTCGCTTTTTGTCTCGTAATTATACGGCTCTCTTCTTGCAGGAGGTATGGGGATGTTTCTACTCTTTCTTGTTGTAAGTTGTCTTTTCCTTGAGTTTGGACGGGTCTTTCTTCCTTGTTCCTATGGCAGTTCCGATCTTCCTGCATGTTCCTTTGGGTTTCCTCCTTAGTGTGTTGATCCTCCGTGGTTGTTAGCTGTTCTAGAAAGTCTTGTGCTTGTTCTATTGAATCTATTTTAATTTTTCTTCCCTTCCACCATCCCTTCTGGAATGTGCCATTTGAATGAAATTTCTTTTTTATTTAAGTGGTTAGCTAAAAATTTATATTTTTGCCTTAAGGCCCTCACTTTTCTTGGAATCTGCTTGAGAACTATGATCTCTTTGCCCTTATATAATACTCTCTCATCTCTGGCCATTCTAAGTATTAGATCTCTCACGCATCTTCTTGAAAAGCGGATATGGATCTCCCTTGGGCACTTGTGACGCCTTGCGTAACTGGTATTCACCCTATAGACTTCGTCGAATTCTTTGAGTAAGTCATCTTTCTCTTTTCCAACTAGATCAGCCAACAAACCTGCCATTAATTGCGCTAGTTCTTCATTTTTGGATTCCTCCACGTTTTGGAACCTTAGGTATGCCGCTGCTCTGTCCATCTCAAGTTGGACCAAGGAATCTTCCATTTCTCTATTAACACTTTTAAAGCCTTCTTCAGTCCTTTCTAGGTTCCTCTCCGCTCGTTCTGTCCTCCTCTCTATTTCTTTTTATTTTTATTTCAGTTCTTTCCATAGCCAATTGCATTGTCCCCACCTTATCTTCGACTTTCTGTATATCTGCTCTCATCTCCTCTTTTAATTTCCCCATTTCTTCCTTCAGTTCGCTAATATCGGCTCTGGTCTCATTGTGATTCCTAATCATAATCTCCTGCATTCTAGACATTGATTCTTGCAGGGATAATAGTGTCGCTTGCAGATTGGCATTAGTGACGGTCGGTTGTTTTTCTCCTGTCAAGGTCTCTTCTATAGTTTTCTGCGTTGTTGGGGAGGCAGTTGCCAAAGTTGTCGTCAAGGTCTGGGTGTTCTTCCTTCCCGTTTTCAGGGCCATGGTTGTTGTGGAAGTCATCTCTGATAAGATTTGTTTTTGCAATTGGATAATGTTAAGAATATTTTCCCAAATCACCATTCGATGTAATAGCCCTTTAAATGTGATTGCAAGTCTATTTACTAAGCTTACACACCAAGTTATTTTAGATCTCTTTCTTCGACCCAATTTGTCGCTTAGGCACTTTAAATTCCAATTCAATAAAGTGTTATCACATACTATAAATAGAATATTATCAAATATTATATATTAAGTATTATATATTGTTCTCTATACTAAGTTCATATACCAAAATTCATTAATTATATTTAACCCCTAATAAATCAATATCATATCAAATCAAACTTATTTACAGCTAACAAACAACTCTAAAATTTCTCACTCTGTATATACCTTTGTCCTATAATGTAATTAATATTCAAGGTTCCAGTTAATCTAAGTCAACCCAATTTAACAGACCTTCAAATTTTTGTATATTCAAAAGACTCTAATCAGTAAACCCTAATAACAATAATAAGCAGTTTGCCTTTACATCTATATTTATAATTGTTATAGAGAGAAAGGAAAGACTAAGAGAGAAAGGGAGAGAGAAAGGGTGCGGGAAGAGAAGGGTCTTTTAGATTTCAGGGAATCACTAGACACATATCTGTGGGATTAGTTCCATAGAAAAACAAGTCTGAGTTGGGGCTGGTGTTATAGTCTTATAGTCTTTCTTCCTGGGCGCACCGAAGGAGCAGAGGGAGGAAGTGCTGACTAATTGCTGTCAGCACTCAGCATTCAGTCTTTACCAGTCTTTACCAGGATTCCGTCTGTCTCTTCCTTCTTCTTCTTCCCTCTTCTTCCTTTCTGTCAGCAATTGTCAGTCCACAATCCGCCTCAAATCGATCCCTTTTAGAAATCAGTTTTGTAGGCAGTGTAGCTATAAAGAAGAGGACCTTACATATAAAAGTCAGTGCGCCACTATCTCGCCCTCTGCAGCTCGCTCTGCCCTCCTTCGCAGCTATAGTTCTCCCCTAGTCTTCTAGTCTTCTCAGGCGCTGATCCCAGATGGCAATCCACTCCCGAGCTTCTTAAAGATCCCACCGCCTTCCTCTCTCCTCGACAATCTTCTTCCAAACGCTCCAATCCACACTTTCATTTTAAGTGTTGAGCCATTCTGTCTGCATTAATCCCCCTTTCACTTTTCGAATCGCTTTTCTAGCCGCTTGTCTCCAGCTTTCCCCCACTGTTACTCACAATGAAAGAGGGAGAGTCAGACCAATCTCACTCACGGCTTTTGTAGTCCTTCTGCCCTTTTCAGCTCGGATCTTTCAGGCTGTCACTTTTCGCTTCGTCAGTTCAGTGACAGACGGGACTTTGGAGCCGCCATTAGCTGGTGGCTGGCTCAATCGCGCTGGTCTTAGAGGCTCTTCCTTCGTTGCTGGGGAGTTGCCTTCCCCCAAACAGCAACCCGGGGGTCCTCTTTTCTGACATGAAGCTCTATGGGTTTCGTGTATCCACTGGGGATCCCTCCAAACGCGAGAAGAGGTGATCGAAAGCCACAGCTGGGCTTCTCCACCTCTGGACGTCCCTGTCCTGCCACCGGAAGTCCTGGCACAATTTAATAATGATCCACATCAATGTCATTGGCAAGCATTAAAGAGAATTTTAAGATATCTTAAAGGAACAATGCATCATGCATTGTATCTAGAGCCAAAAGGTGATTTGAATCTTAGTGCCTATGCAGATGCAAGTTTTGCAACTGACATAAACACTAGAAAATCAACATCTGGGATGGCTATATTATTTGGTAAGACTTTAATAGGGTGGAGGTCAATCAGGCAACAGCATATTAGCTTGTCAACGATGGAAGCAGAATTTTCATGTCTGTCATTACTATGCACTGACTTAATTCTGTACAAACAGTTATTATTAGACATGGGTATAACTGTTAAAGATTCTATTATTGTATACGAGGACAACCAGGCAGCTATACAATTAGCTACTAATATTGCTGTAAAGACTAGATCAAAGCATACTGATTTAAGATACTTAAATATTAGAGAATCTGTGAAAAATGGTCTAATTAAACTAAAGTACTGCATGACGGAAGAAAATATTGCAGACCAGTTTACAAAAGCTCAAGGTGTTGTAAAATTTAAAGAGAGTTGTGACAATTATGATTTAAAGGTGTAAATGGTTATATTATTGTAATATTATTATTATTACCCAAAAGGGGAGAATGTTAGGGATAACATTGTTTACCCTAACTGGTTTGGGTAAAAATAATAAATAAGGTATCATGGTTTGTTAGTTAAAGTGTGTGTAACTTTAACAGCAAGAATGTAATTAAGGGTGTGGTTGTAAAAGCACTATATAAGAAGCGAGGCAATTCCAGCTCGCTCTCTCTGACTTACTGATCCCTAATTACTGGATGGACTGCGTTCTTGTAGGAGTGTTGATATTTTTCTCAACGGAGAGAAGATAAGATTGGACTGATTTATTGTAAGTGTACTGACATTGGCTATTCAACACGGACTTTGCAAATAGAGTATCCCTGACAAGACTTGACTGATATGATATATGACTACTGGACTGTTTATTATGACTATGCTATAATTCTTAAATGAAATAAACAATATTTTTGATAGCACAAGCGTATCTGTATTTTTACTGCGTGTTAACTAGAAAACGTATCTCACACATTTACCTGTCTTCCTATCTGACTTCGCTGCACGTTCTGTTTAGTTTGTTTTCCTTAACACCCATTGGGGAATCCAGGCTTAACAGAGTTGGACACGCCCAGCCAGGTTTTGTGCTTCTCAGTGGTTTTTTTCCTGTGGGAAATGGGTCCAAATGGCTCTTTGAGTGTTTAAGGTTGCAGACCCCTGGGCTAGACCAAAAGCACAAAATGCGGGTCATTGATTCAATCAGTAGGGAAAAAGTTGTTTTTAAAGGAACTGCAATATAGGAAAACTGCAATATAGGGTGGGTGTGGCTTGCTGGGTGGGCATGACTTGGTGGTCACATGACTGGCTGGGCATGACCAACTCAATGCCACTCACATCAAGGGATGCCTTGCCTGGCCCTTCCCTTCCCAACCATTCCTTGCCACACCCAGCCTCAACTTATCTATAGTTCTGTAAAAATGTTGTTCACCTTTTTTTGACTTTATTATGTATGTGCTATAGATCAGTGGTCGCCAACTGGTGGACTGCGAGAAACTTTTGGTGGGCCGCAGATTAATCTCACCCCCAGAGCACCCCCCCCCAAAGCAATTAATCCAGGCTGTGCAGAAACACAAGGCTGTAACACCTACATGGCCCGCGGGAACCCTCCCCACCTATTCACTCCTTACCTGGCAAACTTCCCTGCAAAATTGCTATTTTTCCTTTTTCTGACTATCAGCTGTTCTGCTGTGCTGGGAGATTTAGATTAGCTAGGAAGCAGGAAATGGTTGGATTTCTTGCTTTCTAGCTAGTCTTTAGATCTTTGGCTCTGCTTTGCCAAAGCACAGCAAAACCTCCCTTAGGACACAGTAAGCAAATTTTATGTGAGACTAAGCTAGCCGATGGCAGATAGATAGATCACTGAATGATTCTATGAGCAACTCAATCTGCCTGCCTGCTTTGCCTGATTTTGGGTAAAAGTTGCTCTTTTTTATAAAAAAAATCAATATTTATATAAATATTTATAATATTTACATACAAGCCATGCCCAGCCAGTCACATGACCATGAAGCCACACCCACAAATTAGGCCATACCCACAGAACTGGTTAGTGGTCCCTGGGATTTAAAATAATGAGTTTGGTGGTCCCTGAGGTCCAAAAGGTTGGTGACCCCTGCTATAGATATACTTTCATGGACCACTGAAAGGAGGAAATGGCTCACATGTATGAGTGTGATAGGCAACAGGCTTTTAAGGGGCTGCCAGAAAGAAGGGGGGGCAATGTATTTTCCAAAGAAGCAGAAGGCAAAACAAGAAGCAATGGATGGTAACTGAACAAAGAGAGAAGCAATGTAAAACTAAGAAACTTCCTGACCGTGAGAACAATTAACCAGTGGACCTGCTTGTCTCCAGAAGTTCTGGGTGCTCCAACACTGGAGGTTTTTAAGAAAAGACTGGACAGCCATTTCTCTGAAATGGTATAGGGCAGGGGTCACCAACCTTTTGGACCTCAGGGACCACCAAACTCATAATTTTAGATCCCAAGGACCACTAACTGGTTCTATGGGTATGGCCTAATGTGTGGGTGTGGCTTGGTGGTCATGTGATTGGCTGGGCATGGCTTGTATGTAAATATTATAAATATTTCTATAAATATTGAATTTTTTATTAAAAAGTGCAACTTTTACCCAAAATCATGCAAAGCAGGCAGGCAGATTGAGTTGCTCACAGAATCACAGATTCATTCAGAAATCTATCTGCCATTGGCTAGCTCAGTCTGTCACATAAAATTTGCTTGCATGCAAACTCACAAAATTAATTCACAACACACCATGTATGTAAATATTGAATGTTTTTATTAAAAAAGAGCAACTTTTACCCAAAATCAGGCAAAGCAGGCAGATTGAGTTGCTCACAGAATAATTCAGTGATCTATCTATCTGCCATCGGCTAACTAAGTCTCTCAAATTTGCTTGCTGTGAATCTGCACTGAATTTGCTTGCCATGAGTCTGCACTGAACTTGCTTGCAAGCAAACCTTCAGTCCTAAGTTTCGGCTGTACTTAAAAGCAGAGCCAAAGATCTAAAGACAAGCTAGAAAGCAAGAAATCCAACCATTTCCTGCTTCCTAGCTAATCTAAATCTCCCAGCACAGCAGAACAGATGATGGTCGGAAAAAGGAAAAATAGCAATTTAGCAGGCAAGTTTACCGGGTAAGGAGTGGGTGGGGAGGGTTCCCGCGGGCCATGTGGGCGGTGTAGCCTTGTGTTTCTGCGCAGCCTGGATTAATTGCTTTGGGGGGGGTGCTCTGGGGGTGAGATTTCTCTGCGGCCCACCAACATTTTCTCACAGCCCATCAGTGGACCACGGCCCATCAGTTGGCGACCACTGGTATAGGGTTTCCCCCAAGGTCCCTTCTAAGTGTTATTCTGACACCTTTCCCAGGAACTCCACTCAGATCCAAAATGTGGCTGTGATAGTTGATCAGAGCTCCTGTTTTTTATATGCAGCAGTTTTAGCAGTTAGGACAGAGGTCTCCAAACTTGGCAATTTTAAGATTTGTGGACTTCAACTCCCAGAATTCTGGGAGTTGAAGTCCACAAGTCTTAAAGTTGCCAAGTTTGGGGACCTCTGGTTTAGGATCAGAGCTAAGTTAGTTACTTTTCTGTTATAATTCTTAAAAGGGCTCCCCTGGATGGTCTAATTCAGAGGTCCCCAACCTTTCTGGCACTAGGGACTGGTTTCATGGTAGACAATTTTACCATGGACCTGTGTGTGTGTGAGAGAGAGAGAGACAGAGAGAGAGTGGGAGGAGGGGGGAGAAAAGTATACAGTTTGGGAAAGAAGCACAAACAGAAGTGTAAATTAAATAGTGGGTGGGCCACGCATGGAGTGTGGGATTGTTACTTAAAGCCTGCCACCAGATGATTTTGCTCCAATCCAGGAGAAAATCAGAATAAACACACAAGGAAGATTTCACTAGAAAGGGCTTTATTTTGCTCCTGGAGAAAATCAGAATAAAGAACTGGAAAAGCCTTCATAGGAAGAGGCTTTTTTTGTTCTGCTTTGGAAGAAAATTAGAAGACACAGAGAAATCTTCACTGGAAGAGACTCTCTGCTTTTGCTCTAGAGCAGGGGTGGGCAAACTTTTTGGCTCGGGGGCCGCATTGACTTTTAAAATTTGACAGACGGGCCGGGTCAGCACAAGATTTTTTGGGAATCGCCCCCCCTTACCCCCCTCTTCTCCTCCTTCCCCTCCCCTCGGAGGCCCCCTGAGTCAGGAGTTGCTACCGCCGGCGCGGCTCCAGTCCTGCGTTGCCTCGGGAAGGGAAAGGCAAAAAGGAAGAGCCGCGGCGGTGCTTTGCAACGGGAGCAGCGGCACCGGAGGCTCAGGCTCAGCAGCTCCTGGTTTTGCCTTTTCCTTCCCAAGGCAACGCAGGACTGGAGCCGCACGGAGCTGTGCCGGCAGTAGCAACTCCTGACAGCCCCAGCCGGACACCTGAGCGGAGCCCGGGCGAAACTGCCTGTTGTTGCTGCCGGAGCACCACCGGGTCGCCTCCTCCAAGCAGCCTGCCCACCCACCGGGCTTCCCCTCTGACGCGCAGCTCGGGGCCAGGCGCGAGCGCCCGCGAGTTACAAGGAAGCCAAAAGTTGCTGGGAAGTTGCTCGGGTGCTGGGAGCAGGCTTTTAAAGTGCCGCCCGAGCAGGACTGCTGAGCCGGGAAACGGGGCACCAAGGCAGGGCAAGGCTCCACCAGCAGCGGCCCAGCTTTAGGTGGCTCCAAGCAGCCCGCCCCGCCCGCCGGGTGGAACCCTTCCCGCTCCTCGGCGGGAAGACGCTCCAGCCTGCAAGCTTTGCCTTTGCAAAGTTTAAGCCTGGAAGCCCCGGAAAAAAAGGGGATCGGCGGGGACTCACCTTCGGAGAGGTCGCACTCGAAGGTGATTTCGAACTCCCAGCCGAGGCCTTTGCAAATTTCTTTTCTTTCCTACCCCTAGATCGCTCTGCACTGTTTTGCAGCTTTGGGGGCCACGCAGCACAGGGCAATACGCCACGCCCAGCAATTTTTTTTCAGGGGCGGGCCCCATTGGACAGACCAACGGGCCGGATGTGGCCCGCAGGCCGTAGTTTGCCCACCCCTGCTCTAGAGGAAACCACCAATCAAAGACCCAGGAAAGCAGGAAGAGGGTAAATGACCACCACCTGCACTTTTCAATGGTTCAGCACAGTGATTCTCTTCCAAATTAGACCTGTGACTTTCTTCTAAGAGTGTGGGAAGAAAGGGGTGGGGGTGGGGAGAAGGGACAATTCTTACCCTTCCAGCAAGATAAACCGAAGATCCAGCAAGTTGAAGAAGTGCTGACAAAACCATTCAAAAGAGAGAAGGAGGGGGAGGGGAGGGGGAGAGGCAGAGACAGAGAGAGACTCGGTCAGCAGTCTTGGTGCAAACGATAGACCCAGCACTTAAGGTGATATTTCCCCCCCACACACACACACACATGTACCTTGTTTTCCTCTAACAAGGCTTTGGGAAAGCACTTGGTTGCAAGTTGGGCTGCTGCATGTTTGTCTTGCAAACTTGGAGAGGTGCAGGAAGGGAACGCAAGCCCAGTTGCAATGCTGGGAGGAGAGGGGGAAAGTGGGGAAGAAGAAGGAAAAAGAGGTAGCAGGAGAAACAGGAAGCAGGAGGACGAGGAGGAGGCAGAAGCAGGCATATCAAAAGGAGCAGGAGGAGGAAGGACCTGGAACTCAGTTGTTTCAAGGCAATTGCAAGCACAGCTGCCGGAGAATCTTTCCTGTTTGAGGGCAGAAACAAACTGAATGAAGCCCTCACATGCTGACTGGTGGGAGGGAGAGCAGGCAGCCCTCGGGTGAGAGAGGCAAACTAATCATCTAATTGAGCAGCCCGTTCTCTGCCCTAATCACCGGCTGGGTGGGCGTGGCCAGGGGTGTGTGACAGGCAGCACTCCTCCTGCACCCCCCAAAGCAAAAAAAAGGCCGTTTTTAGCCTAGCAAGCTTCCCTAGAGCCTCAGGAGACCCAAAATGGCGTGCCCCCACCCACCCCCGCCCTCCCTCCCAGGCGCGCCCTCCCTATGTGCCATTTTGGGTCTCCTGAGGCTCCAGGGAGCCTTGCTATGCTAAAAATGGGCTGCTCAATTAGGTGATTAGTTTGCCTTTCCCTGGAGCCTTAGAAGACCCAAAACAGCATGGGGGGAAGGGGTGGGGGGCACCCCCCCACACCCCACATCCACCCCCCCTCCCTGCCCCATTTTTGGCTTTGCAAGCTTCCACTTACCTGGGAGCCAGAACCAGGCGCATGGCGACTTCTGGGAAGGGTGGGGTGGGGCAGGCTGGGTGGGGCCAGCTGGTCTTCGGAACTACTGGTTTGTCAAACAGGATGTACAATTAACATCCGGTTCTCCTGAACCAGCCCGAACTGGTAGAATCCCACCCTTGCCACAGATGAGGATGGTTACCTTTAATAACCATTCAAACCCCTTTGTGCCAACCTGTGTGCATGTTATCAGGCCAAAATCACCAGGGTATGTAAACTTTTGATCAGGGTCATTTGGACAGTTTCTGTTGTCATTATAATTTAAACAGAAAACTTAGTTGATTGATAATAAAAGCCAACCACTAACCATGAGTGAAAGAAAAGTTTTTGTATTATCATTCATGTTCTCTGAAATATGGCCAAGAAATCATAAATTCTGCCAGGGTATGTAAACTTATGAGCACAACTGTATATGTTTGACTAAAATTTAATAAATGACAAGGTCATATATTTTATAATTAGTATCTATTAGGTGGGTAGGTAGGTAGGTAGGTAATTACAAGGTGCAACAATTGTTTCCTCAATAATTTGCAAGAAATGATAAATGCAACATCAAGAAAGGATGTAAAACTACTATAATGTGATTGGAATGCAAAAATAGAAGAAATGGAGGAATGTAGAATTACAGATTGATTTGGACTGGATAAATACAATCATACATGAGATATATAATAAGAGTTTTCTGGGGGGGGGAATGTTACTGCAACCCCAGCCCCGAAACGAAGGCCAGAGCTACCATCCAGGGCATGACTGGAACGAGGCCCCAAGTGCGTCATCAACACTTCCCAGAAGGCCTTCCAGGCTGCAGAGCTCCCTCCCCACCCAGCCGAAAAGGGGGGAACCCCAGGCAATTATGACCAGTCACCAGAATCCTACAGCAGCGAGGACGAGGGCTAAAATGACCCAATGGTGAGTGAACCAGTTCACCCTTTTGTCTTTCCAACATGCCTAACAGTTCCCCAAAAAAGGAATCCACAGGACTTTTCAAGTCCTAATAGACTCTAGATGCACTAGATGCTTGATCAACTTAACTACGGTCCTGAAATTGGGCATCAGAGCGAAAAGACTGGCCCACCCAATCTGGTTCGAACAGGTTGATGGGTCCCTATTGGGGGAAGCCTATGCCACCCATCTGACTGAACCAGTGAGGTTAGAGCTAGCATATCACTTGGAAGTAATTTGATTCATAATAGCCCCTAAAAATGACAGACACAGTCATATTGGGACTCTCCTGGCTGGACAAGTGGGGATTGACCATCTGGTGGCAAGGGGGCAGCTACAGACTGAGGATAGTAAGGGGACCCCAACCTCCTCCCCACCAGCAGATAAAAGCACCGCCAATGCAGGGATACCCTCCCAAAGGGCCCACCAGAAGAACTGGAAGCCATTTCTGACAAAACTCCAGAGGCCGAACAGATCCCGAGGTTATTCAGCGAGGCCGAGTGCAACGTCCTGCCTCTCCAATGACAGACTGTGTCATTGAAATAATCCCTGGGGCAAAACTACCCAAGCCCAAACTGTACATCATGACACCCCAGGAAATGCAAGAAATGCGCAAATACATATACAAAAACCTAGCAAGGGGGTTCATCAAGCCAGCCAAGCCATGGGTCGCAGCCCCAGTCCTGTTCAAAGAGAAAAAAGATGGAACTATGAGATTATGCATAGATTTTAGAGGCATAAACAGTGTGTGTGTACACAACCTATACTTCCTCCCTCTCATGAAGGACATGCCACCTGGCCAAGGGAAAAGTTTTTACCAAATTAGACCTCAGAGAAGCATACTACTGAGTATCAGAGAGGGAGATGAATGCATTCAACTGCTCCTAGGGAGCTTCCAATTCAAAGTGATGCCTTTCAGACTGCAAGGTGCCCCGCGGGTTTCATTCAATAAACGAGGTGCTTCATGAGCACCTCTATAAGGGCGTTCTCATCTACCTGAACAATATCCTCATCTACACTGCGACTATGGACAACCATGTACCCTTGGTGCATCAGGTACTGAGAAAACTTCTGGAAGCCAACCTGTACATCAAGCTATCAAAATGTGAATTCCACCATGCACAGCTAGGCCACCTGGGCTACCGGGTGTTAAATGAGGGAATAGAGATGGATCCTGCCAAAGTACAACCCGTCCTAGGCTGGAAGCATCCTTGCACCTGCAGACAGCTACAAAGCTTCTTAGGGTTCACAAACATCTATCAGCAATTCATCCCCTCCTTTGCGAAGATTGCCAAACCCATGACAGACCTCCTAAAGACAGGGAGCCCAGGAATGAAACTCTGCCTGGGACAACCCTTACAGTGGGACCTAACCTGCCAAAAGGCATTTGAAACTGTCATGCCCCGTCAGAATCTAATTCCGAGGGGGAAGGCTGAGCAGCTGACAGGGAGTGGGAGTGTGGCTCCAGTGGCTGTGGAAGAAACTGGGGAAGGGCAAAATTCGGCTGGGCAGAGCAGGGGAGAGATAGAACAAGGCAGAGGGAATTCAGAGGAAGATTCAGGCTCACCCCCTCTTCATCCTAGGGCATGCAGGGAAGAATGGAAAGGGGAGCAACATGAGTTGCATGGCTTATGTGGGAGGAAAGGAAGGGAAAGAAATTCCCTTCATTAACTACAGCTGGAAACACAGTGTTTTTAAAGGGAGTTTGCACACAGCAACTTGTGGGAAGCAAATCATGAATTATCTTTTATGGTTGAGGCTTATCTGGGTTCGTGGCATCTTCCCAACTGTGTGTGTTTTGTTGGCCTTTGAAGTCTGCAATTCCTTATCCTGCCCTGTCCAATTAATTGCTGCAGCGTGGTTTTTGTGGATTTTTATTTACAGTTTATATGTACTTTGTTTTTTGGACTGAATTTCCTCCACTTAAAGACTGTTCTTGGGAGAGTTTTTTCTCCAGCCAAAGTTAACTGGACATTGGGGGCAAAGTTGGAGGTATTAAAGGGACTTTTCTTACTTATGTAACTGTGTTGTCTTTGTGCCACGCCCTGGGTCATCACAGAAACACTGAAAGAACTGTTTGCAAAAGAACCAGTGCTGAAGCATCCCAACATGAATAACCCTTCATCATCCAAGCAGATGCCAGTGACATGGCAGTGGGAGCTGTGCTACTCCAAAGAAATAGCCAAGGAAACCTACAGCCCTGCGCCTCACATTTCCTGCAAACTCACAGACACAGAGAGGCAATGGGCTGCACGGGAAAAAGAGACTTTCGTGGTGAGATGGGCACTGTTAACCTGGCACTGCCTACTGGAAGGGGGGCAGAGGCCTTTGGAGTCTGGACCGACCATAAAAATCTGGAGGCCCTTAGGATCCCGTGAAAACTGTCACCCAAACAAGTCCGCTGGGCTCAATACTTCAATCGGTTCGACTTCATGCTAAAGCACAACCCAGGGGACAGAACTTTCTAGTTGATGCCCTCTCCTGCATGCCCCAGTACAAATGCAAACAGGAGAAGATAGTAGATGCTATAATCCCCTCTGCCCAAATAGCTGCTCAAGTAACCACCAGGTGACAATGCCACGACCAGGAAGTGATCTAATCATGAAACTCAAAAGCAAACTGCTGGCAGACCTCTGTTTCCAAGACAACCAACACATCTTGACAAAAAGAGATGACCTAGCATGGAAGGGAATGAAACTCTATGTCCCAGAATCCCTACACACCCTAATCCTCCAGAGGAGCCACAACGACAAACCAGCAGGCCACTTCGGGTTCTTAAAGACTTTACACTTAGCATGGAGGCAATTCTGGTGGCCTGGCATAATGAAAGATGTTGACAGTTATGTGAAAAGTTGCACCATCTGTGCCACAATGAAAAAATGATCTCTTAAAACCTGTAGTCTCTTAAAACCTGTGGTTGGATCAACACTGAGGCTGCTCCCTGTGAGCCCCCAGGCCCCATGATCATAGGGGGCCAAACCCATTATGAGGTGCAGCAAATCCTCGATTCGAGGTGGCACAGGAGAAAACTCCAATACTTAATCAAGTGGAAGGACAACACCTTATCAGAGGCATCTTGGGTAAAGAGTAGGAACATCCAGGCATTATAGCAAAATTCCATGCAGAAAATCCAAACAAGGCTGGGGGAGGATTGCACCCCTAAATTCTATACCTATACTCAAATTGTTTTTGCTTTGCGCAGGTCACCTTTAGGAAGTGAGGGGAGACAAATGTCAACTCGTAAAGCATTCCTGGCCTGCTCTCGAGTTGCAATAAGAAGGAGGGGGGAGATCTGATGGAGCAGTTCAGTTGCTATGACCAGAAGCACATTCTAGAGGTGTTTTCTACAGCCCGCAAAAGTGCTCCATTGGAGAATGTGATTTATGACACACCCTAGGACCGTGATGGTGAACCTATGACACGCATGCTACAGGTGGCATGCAGAGCCATGTATGCCAGCACGTGAGCTGCAGGCAAACTTACTGTGCATGCGTGCACCTCACAGCTGATTTTTGGCCAGTTTGAGGTTTTTTTTGGCCTCCAGAAAAACAGGAAGTAACAAAATGGGCCTAGTTTTTGTCCTGAAAAGCCTGCAGAAGCCTTCCTGAAGCTTCTGGGAGGCTGAAAAAGACCTCAAACTGGCCGAAAATCAGCTGTGAGATGCAGTGCAGGTAAGTGCATGGCAGCGGGGGGGGATTGCTCATGCATGCATACGGGGCAGGGGGGGCATGCATTGCCTTCTTCTCACACGAGTGCGAGAATGCAAGTGCGCGCACAATTTTTGGCACAGGAGCCCAAAAAGGTTAGCCACCACTGCCCTAGGAGGAGGGGGAAACAGGGTCATAAGTGGGCAGTAAATTATGTAGGGCAGAGCCAACTGCACTTAGGAAAAGTGCCATATCAAACAATACCTTCAGTATTCTTGGTTCAGCTTTTTCATGCTAAGATACAATTGATTTGACACTCTAAGGAAGCGCTGTCAAACTCCTGGCCTGCGGGCCGGATGTGTCACACACTGGCCATGCCCATGCCTGGTTTAGCGAAGGGGGAAATAAGTCCTGATGTGAAGCTGCCGTGATGATGTGAATTTGACACCCCTGCTCTAAGGTAATGAGATGGCAGCAATGATCCAAGATAGTGTTGGCTATGCTTCAAGTCTCTCATTACATTAAAGTTAATAAATTAAAATCTCCAATGATTGTTATTCATGGAAAATTCTTAATGCATAATTGTGGATTGGCAAATTATAAATTCTCAAATTCTCATATTATGCCTAAATTATTATTTAAATTGTATTTAAATTCAAAATAGAGAATAACTAACCTCCTGTATCTACTTTCTAATTTCCATCAGCCTCAATCCTTGCATACTATTATTTCATCTATTGTAATAGGGAGAAAGAGAAGTTTCTCTTCTCCAACCTGCTAATTTTTCTCTTTTTGAAACAGTAAATGCCAAACAGAGGGGAAAATGTGTTTAGCTATTCTCCTTTCTGCATAAACTACTGTCAAAGAAACTGCTGAAAAAGTAGTAGAGGCAATGATAGTTGGAGAGAGTTTCATTTGTATGGAATTACTTTGGCAATCCTGAGTTATCTTCCAGTTTTCCAGGACAATAGCAGTTTTTCAAGCCCTATTACATATTGAATGGGATATGCATGCTGTACACAAAACCACATTTCTTGACTATACCACAAGAAGGAACTTATTGGTTATAATAGCAATTGTAATTTACTTGATAATTTGATTGTTTGTGCTAAGTTCTCTTTATCTACTATTCTGTTTATTTTAGCTTGGATCATAGCTAGAGAATGTTTTTTTTCATTTTCTTCAACCCAATTTTAATGTAATTGCTCATTGATACCTGGAGATGATTCATTGGGTGGAGCTTCAGGAATTCCATAAATTGGGTAGATCCAACGAAGTCCTTTAAGTTCTTCATCCTTTATTATTACAGTTTGGCTAAGAAATATAAGCAAATATTAATATTATCACTTAAAAAAATCTAGTACAATAATTACTTTGTGGCCTTATCTATCTATTTAACACTTGTTTGAAATTTCTTGTATCTCTTGCATATAAAAGCAAAATATCACTCATGCATCATCACAAAATCTCCAGACCTGTAAAGCCTACAAACTTGAAATTTGGCACGTAGGTTCCTCTTGGCTTTTAGGTGCTCACTGAGAAAGGATTTCAAAATGACCTTTGGAACATTAGCATTTTGTATATTAATATTAATATGCTCTGATGTTAAGGAGTTCTACTCCCCCTCCCCATCTGAAAAGAAATCTGTTCCAAATGCAAAACACAAGCAGAGGAGAGGAGTTTCAGTTTTACAGCAGCAACCAGCTTTAACAGAACAGTTTAGCTAAGCCATGCCCAGACTCCTTGCTGTCTCCTTCTTGCTCACACAGCAAATATTGTTTCAGTTTCCAAACAGCCCTCAACTCTCACACACTGACAGGACGCTAGCCAGATGAATACCAATGGATGCTGGTAGGAAGAAGTACATTTCCCCCCTTATTTTCCTTCCCAAAAACTAAGCCTGATCACATAGTTTTGTAGCAAAGCACAGGTTATTTATAACAGAGATATTGACTCCCGCAATTAATAATTAGATCAGGCATGCTTTAATTTGCTTAAAACAGCAAAGATGGCAATTTGGCTAAAAAGTATCCATACTCTCTTGGGTAGCTGACAAATCTTATGAAAGAGTTGTCTGATCATATAACCAAAACTGATTTTGATATACTTATACAGTCTAATAATTTTAGGCAGTACAGAATTATCTTTTAAGTTTTATATAATGAAATTCTTAACATGTCCTATACTTGTTCAAATTTAATGTGTGAAATATTCTATATTAATTATTAAATAATTATTATTTAATTATATAAATTATTAAATAAATTTATCAACTACATTCACATAATGATTTCAAATTTAAACCAACATTACTTATGGATATCTAATGATTAAAATACCTGTTTACTGCTTCCCTTAATTCAAATGTGTCATCATAAATCCAGTTTTCTTCATCTATTTTCTTAACTTCAATAACAAGAAAAGTTTCATAGAATTTCATAGAAAGAGGGGCAAATAATATAGGAATATCAAGCTTGCTTTTTTGAGGTAAAATTATTCCTAAAAAGCAGAAAATTAAACAGCATTAATAATTGGTTTGTCTACTAATTTACTCTTAATTTACATATTTTAACAATATGCAGCATAAAAGGAAACACAATTGTTTATAAAGAACCCCTTTTCCACTAAAAAAAATCCACTATCACAGTGATGGCGAACCTTTACGGCACCGAATGCCCAAATGAGAATATGCATGCATGTATGTGCATGTGTGTGCCTAGTGCATACATGCCTGTTTTTTGGGTGTTTTAGGGACCGTTTTTGGGTGGTTTTTCAGGCCGTTTTTGGCAGTTTTTCAGGCCATGTCAGACCATTTTGTGTGCACCAGAAACCAGAAGAGCAGCTGGTGATGGCACGCGTGTTCTCTGAGAGGACTCTGTGTGCCACCTCTGGCACGTGTGCCATAGGTTTCCCATCACAGGTCTAGGTAGAGGAATGATTTGTTATTCTAGGAACTAATAATCCAATATTGAGGAATTGATAATTTGTGGGGATATTTTGTGTTCTGTCTCACTTTTCTTCTTTCCCAAAAGTTGAAAGAATACAAACTCACACAAACACAGGCAGGCAAGCTGGTGCGGACTTCACAGAGTTAATTCTTTGGAACTGATAATATCCTTGGCATTCCAACACACTCTGCCTGCCAAGTCTGAACTGATAACAAATAAAAATCTACTCACAGAAAATTACAAGGCAGTCCACAAAAATCATTCACGAAGAAAATCTGAAGTAAGATTAAACTTTGTCCCGTACAAAGTTCCAGCTGAAAACACACCCATTTTTATCCCCTGTGGGGTGTGGCTCAATGACTCAGCTCATTCTCTGACCCTCCCACGCCTCCTATGTTGCTGCTCACGTTTCTCCCTACAACGCTGCTTAAGATCAAGCCAACACTCTTCCTCTTTACTCCCTGTCAGGGGCTGCTCCGATATGCCTTCCTCCTGATTAATCTCAGGCTGTTCCTCTCGGTTGTCTGATGAAACCTGAGGCATTATCGGGGAGGAAGGCATTGCCAGAGAGGAAGGTCCTGGGGAGGAAGGCATTCCCAGTTCCTCCTCCTCATCTTCCAGGTCTTCTTCCTCTGATAGCATAGGCTCAGGAATCGGGGCCACAACATTTTGCTTGTGTTTTTCTCTGACAAAGTCACTTAGATCTTATTAGCATTTTTCAACATTATTTAAAAAAAGGAAGAGAGATAACACTTCAGATATATTTCAGAAAATGGCTATTTATTTCTTATTATTTAAAGAATGCAAGTTGTGTTTTGGAAATTACCAGAGGCATTAACAGAAAGTAATGATCAAAAAATGAAGGCATAAAATGCCAAAGCAAAATTTAAAAAGTACTATTTTTATGTAGAAATGGTAAATCATATTATAGAGAGCAATCAGAGTGTATGATCTTTAACAGTAGCACATCATCAATATTGTTTTATAACGTTCACTGTTTGGAAATAAGTTTTGTGGTATTGAATATTTATACCCCACTGTTCTATGTTTACACTGCTAGCGTAGATAAATTAATATTAAATCATTTAAAATGTTAAAAGGTGAAACAATAAAATCAGCTAAATAGAATGCAAACTAGCTTAAGCAATCTTTTGAAACCACCCCCATCCCAGTCACATGACCACCTAGCCACACCCAGTCACATGATCACCACACCCACAAATTAGGCCATGCCCACAAAACTGGTTGTTAAGAATTTGAATCCCACCCCTGCTTATTACTATAAGATAAGCAATAGTCTTTCCCCTAGACTAGAGTTTGGCATTAAATACCATTTTAGTCTCTTTCATATGGGGGACATGGAAGCCCTTGAGCCTTCCACTTTATACTTTCACTCCAGAGACCGGGCATGGTGAAGAGAGGCTGGGCAAGGTGAGGCTCTTCTTGATGTGAGTGATGTCGAGTTGGCCACGCCCAGCCAGTCACATGATCACCCAGCCACACTTACCCAGCCAGTCATTAGGGCAGAGAACCGGTTGTTAAATTATTTGAATCCCACCACCGATTATAAGAATCAATCAGGACTACTGTGAATAGTGAGAAGAATTGATTAATTAAACTTAGTAATTTTGGGGGATATTGGTCAGCTAGGAAAACTCACATATTTTTTATATGTGATCAGAGTGGATGATGGGCTAAAAATGCTTGGCAAAGGTGAAAAAAGAAACACCATATATGAAGTGGATGAGATCAAAATTATTACTGGAATGTACTTGGAAGAGTTACCGAATCAATCAAGATAGGAGTATTAGCCCAAGCAGTAACCAGAAAAAAAACTTACCATAAAAAACATACCATTCATTATGGTTCATTATGATGCTTTAGATACCAAAGCTGACACTAGGGACATTAATAAGCACTAACAGCAATAAGGTGTTTAAGCAGTTTGTAAGATGACCACCATATGAAATGTTGAAGATTCACTCCATTTGATTTGAATAGGGTTAAAATAAATAAATATAAAAAACATAACTTTTTTTGTATTGCCTAACTTCAAATAACTTTGGGTTGTTTCGGCGGGCAGGGGGAAACAGAACTATACAACTATCAAAAAATGTGGTAGTAAATGGATCTTCCGGTTTACAAGGCTGCGGCGGCGGCAGGAATCCGCGATCATGCGCGGTTTCTGCTGCGCTCGCCGCTGGAGTGCCCCTGATCCAGCCGGATTTGGGGGCTAATAGTTACCCCGTAGAGGTAACTGAAGACAGGGGAGATCCAGCAGGGGTCCGGGGGAATCGCAACCCCCCTCCTCAGCTGGCTTAACTCCCTTTTCCGAAAGCGGTGAAGCAATGGCCACCACAAAGAAGCTTTCATCCGGATAAGAATGTGTAGGAGGAAGCTGAGAAGTGAAAGTTTTGGCTGACCGGGATAATAAGTAACATTTAAATACCCAGGAATTTTAATTTCATTAAAGATACATCGTTCCCAAAGAAGATCGGAAAAAGCGGTGGATGAAAGTTAAAAGGGAAAGTTTGTTTTTTCTCACTCTCCTTCCTTACGGTGATAGCAGATGGAAATCGGAAAATCCCGTTTTGGCACCAGGAGGTAATTAAATTTGAAAATTAAAGCCAAGGGGACATTAAAGATTTCTGAACATTGGAAAGAATTTTTTTTTTTTTTTGCTATAAGTGGGAAGGGAGAGGAAAAGAATATTAAGATTTTGCTGGAGGAGGCTGCTTGGAGTTAAATTGTAACAAGACTAGAGTTAAATTGTAACAAGACTTCTAAAAGATATATTTTGGAACTTTGCAATTGAACTGTGGGACCTTTGGAAATTATTATTTGAAAGACTAAAACATTTGGGTTGTTTAAAAAAATTTTTCACAATGGCATTACTTGTTGATGAACTGAAAATGGAATTTGAAAAGCTAAAAGAAGAGGAACAAGAAGGGAAGGGCTCTTCTGGATCTGTTTTTCATTTTTTAGAAATGGCGATTTCTACCTATCAGAAATTACAAGAACAAGAAGGTTGGGATGAAGAAGAAGAAGCCATCTTTAATGAACAAACAACTTTAGCTGGGGAAGAAAAGGGAAAGGGGGAAAAGAGAATGGAGAATTTAAGACTTAAAAAAACAACCAAAAAAGGGAAAAATAAGGTGAAAAATCGATACAATGTCAATGTCAGCCTCAAGATATCTTCTACATCTTATATCTTCTGCATCCTATCTATCTCTATCTGCTGCATCTTCTTTGCTGCTATGCTCATTTCTTTCGGCTGTCATTAGCAACGGGGGAGGGGGGACTTGGAGGGGAAGAAAGCTGGAGGTGTTACATTCTTGTGTGTGGGTAAGAAAGGGGAGGGGGTGTATAAATTCCTGTCTTTAACTTTCTATTTCCTTGCTAGTTTCTTTCCCTTTGCGCAGCTGCGAAGTTTTATCAAAATATGTCAAGGTCAACGGACAGAGGCCTCATCACCACCTGAAGATGCCCACATGATCATATTCAGAACTTTTAATTGGAAGAGTCATTTGGACTTTGGGGGTGCGAACAATTCCATTCCTTTGTATATGTGATCTGCGCGCCAATTCCTCAGATTCGGAATTCAATCTGTAGCTTCCACTTTGATTTCCAGTAAAAGGAGAACTTTGCTCTAATCCATGGAGTCTGAGTATTTCTTTCTTGGATCTTGAAGGGAGCACAACACACTGACAGTCAGAAAGCAACAGAAAAGAGGAATACAGAAGAGGGTGGAGATTAAGAGGGTGGAGATCAAGAGATGGGGGGGCGTAAAAAGGCTAGATTGGAGAAGAAAGGAAGGGAAAAAGGGAAGAGAAGTTACAAAGGTTTGAAACAAGATGTAAAGAAACAGGATTTATTCAGAGATAATGGGTAAAAATATGATTAAAAAAGAGATTCTGCAAAAGTACATAAGACTGTATTGTTGTATTTGTATTTGAAATAATGTTAGAAAACTGGAACATTATATGATTATAAAATGGGATAAAATATTAAAAGGAATGTGTAAAATGTTTAAGATTTAATGATAGAGTTTAATTTGCTATGGATTATTGTTTTAATTATATTATAAACTTATTATTTTCCTATTTTAAAATATAGTACGTAGCTTTAGAATGTACTAAGCAGAATCAGAATGAAAATTATATATTATTTTAAGTGTTAAATTTAGGGGAAAGATATAAAGGTGTCATACTTCAATCAGTGATTACAGGAGAAATTTTGTGTTAATGAGAAAAGATAATAGATAATTGAAATAGAACAGATGAAAGATACAAGCATAATGCTTTAAATTGAGATGAAATAAATAAAATAGAATTAAGAGAGTGAAAAGAGGGGAGAAGCTATATAGAAAATGTAGAATGGTAAATAAGATATGAAATGGTAAAGATATGAAATGATAAAGTGAGCATGAATTTGATTTATGTCTGTACAAAAAGATGTAACCCGGGACTAAGCCGCTTTCCAAAAAGAAGTTTTATGTTTTCATGTTTTGTGTTTTGTTTGTGTATGTTTGTTTATTGAAAATTAATAAAAAATTATTTTAAAAAATGTGGCAGTAAAATAAGGTAACCCAGAAAGCAAACAGGGTAAAATTGGGGAGCAGGAAAATAGGCACCTACTTCCCAGAAGAGCTGCACCCATCTTAGAAAAACCATGGGTAAAAAGCAACATTTTTAAGGCCCTCAAAACTCCACCAGGGGAAGGCCACTTGGATCACTAGTTGTACCTCTGACTATAATTGTTGCAGGTGGTGGACACTGCAGTGAGATCCCCCAACATTATGAACTGATGCCAGAATTGCAGTAAAATAGAAAGTTTTTATAATCAGAGTAGTATTATTAATAAAAGCAATGTACTTAGGAGAGCTCTCCTTCCATTCAGCCATGACAGACAGTGAGGAGAAATATTCATCATGGTTGTATCTGTCCTTACAGGTCTTTTGGTACACACTTTTATAATCCCAGGCTATAGAAATCTAATATATAGATCTAATATGCAAAATAAACAATGAACAGATCATATTTTAATATCTAGAGCTTATTCAATATAAATTTCCTAAAATACTACTTTGGGTTACTGACTGTGTTTGTAATGCTTTTATATGACTAGAAATATATCTAATGAAAACAGAAGGTAGAGTTTAGTTATATACGTTTAGATACTGGCTTACACCACATTTTTCTTGTATATTTGATACAAACAGATAGTTTTCAATTCAAGTAGAAGTGATCCCTCATATTAAAACTGTTCTAACATCCAACAATTTTTCTACTGTAAAATGGTTGTGCCTGCATACAACTATAAAGTGAATTTGAGTTACATAACATATAATTTCACAGTTACATAAGTGTCCTTTAGAAACTTAAACCATAAAAGTGCTACCTTGTTTTTCCTTCAGTGGAAGCCAGAATATACTGTCTTTACTGGAATGGTGGCATGGAGTTGCATGATAATAATCTGTGATGTGATCTCGATCTAATGAAAAAGGAAAAAATATCTTACATTTCAATGTCAAGGAGGAGAATTTGTTAAAGTTTGAAATGATCAAAGGCTATTTTAATGGTCTTCAAAATATTCCTTGGAACAGAAACTGACAGTTTGTTAAAAGGTCTTTTTGCATTTTAATTTATACATTGCATGCAAAAAACTATGAATATTCATAGAAACATACTAAAATTATTTGAAATAATGTATAAATAATTTCTGCTGTTTCCTACCTTCCCCAAAAAGATGTATTTTGGAAAAGGGTTGAGTTAGAGGCTTGCTATTTAAAACAACGCTTACATAGTTTAAAATAAATTATCTGCACTGAAAACATAATCAGAGTAAGATTTACTTTTAGTAATTCTTTATTTTATAATCTTTATTTGCAATAAATTTTCTGAAGATTTGTAATGTTCTCCTGATTTAACAAATCTCTGAATAGAGTTTGATGATAAAATGGTTTTTAAATATCATATTAAGGCAGGACATAAAATATATTAATTTTAGAGAAATAATGATACAAATTTTATAGATAGTGAAATATGTGGTATTAGCAAGAGAAAGAACAAGGAAGTGTGAAAAGCCAAACCATAAGGATCATCTATCAGTCACAAAGTCATATTTGCCAAGAAACCTTGTCTCGCTTGGAACAAAACCACAAGCTAGGGAGTTTAGCAAGATGGGTTCGTGACATCCAGCCATCCTAGCCTAGCAACAGGGGAGGGGGAAAGCTGCGTTTCAAGTAACCAATGAATGAATGACAAGTTATATTTCTGTATTTTGCCCCTTCTGAAGAACTATATAGGCATGTGTTGTTCTATAAGAAATTTATTCAGAAATGGCACTGGCTAAAATATTCTGAACCTGTTTGTGCAAATAAAACCAACTTATTTTTGGATTCCAAGGTCTGAGTCTTGTAATTTCCTGCAACATTTATGGTGATTCCACTGGAACTCAGAGTGATATTTCGCTGAGGACAGCACGGACTGACCGGTGCCCAGCCGGGGCCGTCTCGCTGACCCTTCAGCTGGCACAGATGATTTATCAGGAAGGGGCAGACAGCACGGTAGGGATGGACAACCAACCAATCCAAGAACCTAAATGGAATCAAAAGTAAGTCATGAAATAACACCAGCTGGAAAGAAGACGCCTGCAGGCAAGTATAAGTATTGGGGAATTGTAGACCCACTCGCTTGAAAGTGGAAGAGGGGGCTGGGATCAGTGAATCCTAATGAGGCCCTAGTATTGTGTGGGTGGTTAAGCCATTGCAGTTCCTGTTTGTGACCATTGGAACATCCGGCATCACAGGTCAGTGGCAGTGTCTAGAAATGGGTGGTGGGGGAAGTGTCCCCTGGACACCTCTTCAGTGTATGCTGAGGAATTTTAAAAAGGGAAGCCCAAAGGCAGTTTTAATCTAGACATCATTTCAAAAGTACACCAGATTGTTACTGACCCAGATAATGGTCACCCAGATCAACACCAGTATACTGACCAGTGGCAAGTAGTAGTAAAACAGAATCCTGAATGGCTTCGCAAATGCTGAGTCGAACTCATGAGGGTCTGCATGGCCCAAATTAATAGAAATCCCAGATCTCAGATCAAGGCGAGTCAGATTAAAATCAAACCTATCTTGAAAATTGAACCCTATGAAGAAGATAATCTCCTCCCCGCCCCCCAATGTTGATAATGGCAATAATCAAGTTCCCAGGGCAGGAGTGCAGGGAATACAAAAGGAAATGCCAAAAACAGATCAAGGGGTTAGGCCTAAGGAACCTCTTCAGCCCCCCCTGAACCCTTGGTCTGAATGAAGATAGGGGGCATCTAGATTTGTAGTTACTAAGTTGTTGGCTCTCCTTTTCTGCTGATGTTATAAATATACAAGGGGTTGATGGCTTTGTAAATTGCCACCCTTTTCTAAAGCCCCTGAGATGTTCCCTGAATAGAAGAGACATTGAACATCAATTCCGATACATGCCTGAGTGTCCCATTCCCTTATTGGGCTGGGACATGTTATGCAAAATGGGGGAAACTTTGTCATTTGAGGAAGATAAAATGGCACTAGTCATGAGGCATTCTCCAAATGAGATGTGGCAAGTAATGGTGGCCCAAGAGGTTTGAGTCCTCGATACTTGGCAGGAGTTTGATGTGCACCAATTATAGGCAAAAGGTAATCCACCAGGATATATCCACCAGGTGTACCATATACCGCTAGTCATTCAAGTGAAGCCTCTGGCAGTACCTGTTTGTCTCCGGCAGAGAAGTTACCCTTGCCCCATTGCACAAGCAATTCAAGACAAAGAGGAGGGGCAGTTACACAGGTTAGGGAATCTCGACAAGAATGGGGAATTCTTGTAGTTGTTGCAGCTAACTTTCTTGCTGCAGGAGGTAGAGCGAACCCTTAGGGATGATTCTAACACGTAAGGGCGTGAAAATACCCTTTAGAGCAGTTATTGAGCCAGTGGAGTGAGGAAAACCTACTCCCCTGGACTAAAAGTTTAAGTAAGAACAGAATGATAAATTTGTGCATTGAAAAATGGCAAAATACATAATTGAGGAACCACAATACAGGTAGGATCATCTAGGGGAAACAAGCAAATGTTGGTTGGGTAAATTAGAACAATACCTAATCAAGAGACCTACCTTAAAAAAAATTGAAATACCGTATCTTAAACCCTGGTATTTCGTAAATTGGGAAATACCTGAGCCCCAGCAGATAGTAAAATGCTTTTGGCTAAAGAAGAAGAAATGTGAAACTCCTTAAGGACTGAGAAATAGATAAGGTTGGTGTTATATTTGGAAACAGGCATAGGAGTGTCTATCTGGAACTGGAAAGATTAGGGCCGTGTTCTCCATGGAGACCATGGGGACATGTTAAACAGTAAAAGTTGTCTTTAAAAAGAAAAGTGGAGTTCAAACTTGCTCATGAGAGCCCTGGCCAGGTGCAAACAAGGTGTCAAAGAAGGTCTCTATAGATCTTGATCTTTAAAAATAAGCCAGCATTGTCTGGGAGGTCTAAGATAAGATAGAGAACAATTTGGATTTTTAAAAATAAGCCAGTGTCGTCTGGGAGATCCAAACTAGAAAGATAAGGGACAGAACACCCAAGGCAGAGACAGGTAGTAAAAATCTAGTGCTTAACAATGAGTGTAACTTCAAGTAAAAGTGACAAGTTCACTAAAGCAATAAGAAAGAAAGCCCAATTAGTGAAACCCCAAGTTAAATACTTAGGTTATACTATAAGTCAAGGCCACAGAGCTATAGGACATAAGAAAAAGGAAGCTGTGTGCCGAATTGCAGAACCAACTGACAGGAGTTTTTTTAAGCAGCAGGCTATTGTAGAAATTTTGCCCTGCTAGCCAAACCACTCTTATGAGTCCACAAAGGGGGGAGAAAGGGAACCCTTTGTTTGGACATGTAAACAAAAACACGCTTGAGATTTTTTTAAAAAAAGCAGCTCAAGCTCTTGTTATAGGACTTAAGAAATCTTTCAATTTGTATGTACTTTGAGAAATCTTTCAATTTGTATGTGGACTCAAAGAATAATATGGCTCTTGGAGTCATAGAAAAAGGGAAGTGGCAACAACCCATTGCTAAAGAAAGAAAAAGTGGAGATTTAAAGGGACAAAACCTCCCCAAGTCTGGAAATGTTGTGTGTGTGAATGTGTCTGTGTGTAATCATTTCCAAACCTGGAGGATGAGACCCTCTAACAACAGTAAAAAAAATTGAACTCATTGGCTTGTGAGAAAAAGCTCTCAGAAAAGAATTGTAAGTAATGATTGATCTGCTTGGAGAAAGAATGAAAGAATGAAATGAAATTTTTGTGTGAGAAATTGGTTATGTAAGCAGTCTGATTACAGTATAAATGTGTGAGTATGTTGATGATGAAGAAAAAAAAACATTGGTGTAAATGTCTGTGTGTTGACCCCCATCCCAGATTAAAAGGAGAGTACTTTCATATAAAGAAATTGCATGTATGAGGAAATGAGAAAGGTCTCAAGGAGACATGTGTGTGATTTACTAAAGCTAGAGAGAGGAAGAAACAAAAAAAATAGATGATAGAAGAATAGGGATGTCAGGAGTCATTGCATCTGAGGTGCCACCAAGAACACTGGATAAAATTGCAAGTGAGACCAAGAAATTGTGGAATTAAATTTTTAGTGGATACTTGGGCATCCTGGAAATCTTGAAACATAATCCCTCTGGGATGCCACATTAGCCAGAATTCGAATTTCAAAATCAAGAAATAAAAATCAACCCATGCCACATCAAAAACTAAATTACAGTATGTAGAGAGAGAGATCAAATACACCTTATTAGTGAAGGGAGTAGAAAAATAACTCCTGCTAGAATAACTCCTGCTAGAACTAAGAGAGACTTGAGAAAGGTTTTGGGACTGTTAGGCTATTGTACAATTAACTTCAGCTGACCTAGAAGCTATGGAAAAATTAAAAACAGCACTTAAAACAGCTCCAGTTCTCTCACTACCTCATGGGAAAAAACCTTTCCACTTATTTGTAACAGTCTGTGATGGAGTAACAAAAAAGGTTCTTAGCTCAAAAATGGGGGAGTCTCTTAAAACCAGTAGCCTTCCTATCCAAATTAATTGGGGAGGCCAGTATGTATTCAAGCTATTGCTGCCACAGTTCTCTTAGTACATGGAAGAAGAAACACCACATTTGGGGAGGGGGCTTTGGTAGTTACAACCCAACATCAGATCAGGAACATCCTGCCTCAGAGATGGTTAACCAATTCTCGTATCCTAAAGTATGAGGGAATCCTCATAGAAGACCCTAATTTGGTACTCTCCACAAGCAATCATGTGAACCTTGCTCAATTATTGATGAGAGAGGGAATGAGCGAAGGAGACCAACATGATTGTGTAGCACTACTTTATAGATGGAAGTCCCAAAGTAGTGGAAGGAGAGATGAGATGTTGTTGGGGATCCCATGCTATGGGAAGGAGGGTTTGCCTAGAACTGAGTTAACAGACAAAATTGTGAGAAAATATATTCTTGAATTGTCCCAGTCTCTCTTTTAAGACAGAAAGGGGTCCTTGCACAAACACCAACTTAGACTTTGTTGTACATAAATTTAAGGCAGGACAGTGGGTTTTGATAAAATCCTGGAAGGAAGAAACTGTACATTCCTTTTCTATTTAAGACTGAGTGGTTGCTGATGTTATTTCCCCAACATAAAATAACAACCACAGAACAAATCCCACTGCTAAATTTACCTGATGTGCTGGTCTTATCATTGTCTTGAGACTGATGTAAATACTGAATGTTTGGATGGTGGGAGTTGGGAAATTACATTGAGTGAGGAACTTTGTATCAAACTTTTAATGGGACCAAAGTGGCCTAAGAACATGTGAACAATTTAGGAACCTTAAAAAAGCAACATGACCACCGGGGGGGCGGAGCTGGCATCTCGGCGGTACAGCGTGCGATCTTGAATCTCCATTGCAGGACGGTCCCACTGGACCTAAACCATCCTGTAGAGATGGTGACTAAGGAGGGCACATCCTGTTGATCCCAGGGACATTGCAAAGTCCCTGGTTGATCCAGGAAAAGCCCTTTTGCCTCCAGTGGAGAAGCAGCCATTTAAATTGCTGAAGCTGGGACAGCTCCAGAATGGAAGAGATTGAAAGAAAGTGTGGCAGTTTGGTGAGATGAACTTTTATTTATTATTTCTTGAAGAGAACACCCTGAACTTGGCAAAGCTTCTTAATTTTAAACTGGACTGGACCTTTTTTAATTTTTTTATTCTTGTTTGTATTTTCTTAACAATTTTTTGAAAGTCTGTTTTGACCAAGACTTCTTTTTGATGAGATTTATTTCCTTTTTAAAAGAAAGGATTTTATTTTTTCCTTTTGTTCCTGGCATTGGTTACATGAGGGGGGAGTGAAAGTGAAGGAAAAAAAGTAGCACTGCCATCTAGAGCAGGGGTGGGCAAACTACGGCCAGCGGGCCACATCCGGCCCGTTGGTCTTTTTAATCCGTCCCGCCGAAGATTGGTACAGAATTAAGGTTTGATGTGAATGATTGAATGATTGCATTCATTTGATTTTGACTTGTAATGACAAGCATTTCAACACCAGGTGGCGCATTAGGTGCAGTGACTTGATTTTGCGGAGCCTGAGCCATTTCCAATTATCGCTTTTCTTCTACTAGTCAGATCAGAACCCATCTGCAGCAATGTCAAAGAAAAGAAAAGTCGACAGTGAGTGCCGGGTGTTTAATAAATAATGGACGCCTAAATACTTTTTTACTGAAGTCCGGTCAAAGGCTGTATGTCTTATTTGCCAAGAAACCGTTGTGGTTTTAAAAGAATACAACATCAGCTGTCACTTTTCCACCAAGCATGCTAATTACGCCAGCAACCTTTCAACGCAAGAACGTATGGCTACCGCTCATAGGTTGGTAGCTAGCTTGCACGCTCAGCAAAACACCTTTATCCGAGCAACTTCCACCCAAGAAGCAAGCACGAAGACAAGTTATTTACTGGCATTCAAACTAGCAAAAGCCAGCAAGCCTTTCTCCGATGTTAAAGAGTGCATGGTAGAGACAGCAAGTATTTTATGTCCTGAGAGCAAGAACAAATTTGAAAAAATTAGCTTATCACGCAGGTTAATGACTCGCCGTGTTGAAATAATTGACGAACACATAACTAGCAATCTAAACAAAAAAGCGGAGTCATTTACATTATATTCTTTGGCACTGGATGAAAGCAATGACATAAAGGACTCCGCTCAGCTTTTAATTTTTATCAGAGGGATTAATTAAAATTTCGAGATAACGGAGGAGTTTTTGGCTATGGAATCCCTGAAAGGAAACACACGGGGAGTCAATTTATTTAACAGCATGTCAGCGGTCATACAGAGGCACAAGTTACCTTGGAGTACGCTCACCAACGTTACCACAGATGGATCACCAAATCTGACAGGAAAAAACATCGGGATGCTCAAAAAAATCCAGGACAGGGTGAAAGAGGACAACCCTGAGCAGGAGGTAATTTTCCTACACTGCATAATTCACCAGGAAGCACTGTGTAAATCCGTGTTGCAGCTTGACCACGTAGTGAAGCCAGTTGTGAAACTCGTTAACTTTATTCGAGCGAGGGGACTTCATCATCATCAGTTTATTCATTTTCTTGAAGAAACTGACGCTGATCACAGGGACTTGCTTTACCATTCTAATGTCCGCTGGTTAAGTTTGGGAAAAGTATGTCAACGTGTGTGGGAGCTCAAACAGGAGATTATTTCATTTTTGGAGCTACTTGAGAACACTGACAATTTTCCTGAGCTGAATGACACAGATTGGCTTTGTGATTTAGCTTTTACTGTGGACATACTGACACACATGAACGAGCTGAATGTGAAGCTACAAGGGAAAAACCAGTTTGTGCATGAAATGCAAGCAAATGTCAGAGACTTCAAAACCAGGCTAGTTTTATTTTCGAAGCAAATGTCAGACAAGTCATTTGCTCATTTCCCCACACTGGCTACGTTAAAAGATGTGAAAAAATATAGGAAATCACTGGATGACCTGCATGAAGAATTCTGCCGTCGGGTTTGTGATTTTGGAAAAATTTGACAGGCTGGTGTCATGTCCCTTCTCACAAGACCCGGAAACGGTGCCACAGGAGTTGCAGTTGGAACTGATTGATCTCCAATGTGACATGGTGTTAAAGGAGAAGTTCAACTCCCTGAAACTGGATGAGTTTTATGCTTCATTAAGTGCAGTCAAATTTACAAACATCCAGAAGATAGCACAGAGGATGCTGGTGTTGTTTGGCTCTACATATGTGTGTGAACAGACTTTTAGTGTGATGAACACCAACAAAGCACCCTGTCGTGTCCGGCGCAGGAAGGAAGCTCGGAGTCAGTGACAAAGTTCAGCTCTTTATTGTGCTCCAGTACATGCTTGAGAAAGGAAGGAAAAACCCCGGCTTTTTATTTCCAAGCCGTGGCGGCCCGCGGCCAATGACATCGTTTCGAATCTCCCGCTCTTGGCTCAACCAATAGCGGGAGATTCTTAACGGACCAATCCGGGCGGCTTGCCCGACCAATCCGGTTGCTGCGCACTTTAGCCAATCGCAACGCGGGGTTTGAAAGTATGTTAATTCCTTGTACAGAACACCCCTCCCCTCTTGGTTCGTTCCTACGCAACGTAGTCCCGTAAGTAGGCGGGGCTCCGTACTTGTCTACTGGACCTGCGCAGGTCAGTTGTTTCCTGGCTCCCGGCCTGTTCGGTCGGGGTTTTTGTTGCTCTCAGCCTATTTGATGGAATCGTCTGGAGTGTGGGCCTGCTGCTGCAGCTCCCTCCCGGTCTACCCGGGTTGGTCGAGCTGCGACTTTTGCCGCTCCCGCTTGGTCTTTTGGGCTGGTCGAGCTGGCTTGGCTGCTTCTCCCTGGTGCGGCTTCGAGTTGGCTGATATCTGGTGAGTATTGTTGGTTGTGTTCTATTCTTTCTTGGTCCCCTGTATTTTCCCTCCCCCCTTGGTTTGTGTTAATGGGGTTGTCTGTGCTTGCTTGCGTGTCGGTTGTGTTTTTTATTCGAGATCTTAACTGATCTATGTGGCGTTTCCATGCTTGTCCGTCCGTTGTTTGTAGTCTGTATGAATGGGGACCTGTTATTTGGGTTATAGTTGCCGGTACCCATAGTGGGTCTCCGGTAAGGTTTTTTGCGTAGACTGCATCGCCTGGTTTAAATGCCCGGTGTTTGCTTGATGAGTCCGGGGGTTTTTCCGGGTTGTATGTGGGGTGCAGTCTGTCAAGTGGGGACCTTAGTTTCCTCCCCATCAGTAATTCTGCCGGGCTTTTGTTTGTTGTCGTGTTAGGGGTTATATGTTGTATTAGAAGCAGTTTATTTATTTTTTCCTGTATATCCCCGTGCTCGATTTTCTGGATGGTTTTTTTTGTGAATTGGACCATCCGTTCTGCCCTACCGTTGGCCGCCGGATGAGCCGTCGCTGTCAAGGCGTGTCGTATGCCCTTTTCTGCTAGGAATTTTTCGAATTCCAGCGAGGTGAATTGGGGCCCGTTGTCCGACACGATGACATCAGGAAGGCCGTGGGTCGCGAACAGTTTATTTAGTACCCTGGTGACGGCTTCAGTTGTGGTGGTTTTCATGTTGCTTACCTCCAGCCAATTGGAGTAAGCGTCCACCGTGATGAGGAATGTGTGTCCCCTTGTGGGACCGGCAAAATCTATATGTATTCTAGACCACGGTCCCCTGGGGGTCTCCCATTCTAATATTGGCGCGGCAAGGGGATTTGGTCTGGTTTCTTGGCAGCGTGAACACCTGGCCACCCACCCTTCAATTTCTTTATCTATGCCTGGCCACCATGCGTAACTTCTGGCCAAGGCTTTTGTTCGTACGATGCCTGGGTGCCCGTCATGCAGAAGTTTTAATACTTTCCTTTGCAACTTCTCTGGTACGACCCCCCTGTCCCCCCATAACAAACAACCTTTCTGTAGAGATAGTTCTGTTTGTCTGTTTCTGAAGGGTTTGAATGATTCGTCGTTGTCTTTTTCCGGCCACCCTTTCTCTACCCAGTGCAATACCCGCGCCAGACGTTTGTCTTTATTTGTTTCTCGGGCAATGTCTGATGGGTAGCGCCTCTATGCTGAGGGTGGTCGTCGTGGGTGCTGGGTCGTCGTCGAGGTCGGGTAATGGCGAACGGCTCAGTGCGTCTGCATGGGTGATTGTCTTACCGGGCGGTGTGTGAGCCGGTAGTCGTAAGCGGCGAGGAATTCGGACCACCTTGTCATCCTGGGGGATAGGATGTTCGGTGTGGCCCTGTTTCCCGCCAGGATTCCTAGCAACGGTTTGTGATCTGTGATAATTGTGAATCGACGGCCGTAAAGATACTCGTGGAATTTCTTTACGGCTGCAACGATGGCAAGGGCTTCCTTGTCTAGTTGGCTGTAGTTTCTTTCTGGCTTGCTAAGTGTTCTTGAGAAAAATGCAATGGGTGCTTCTTTTCCGTCCGTTAGGGTATGGCTGAGGACGGCACCGGCCTAAAGGTGAGGCGTCGCATGTGACGGTAAGGGGTAGAGTCTTGTTGTATTGTATGAGGACGGCGTCCGAGGTTAGCAGGTCTTTTGTTTTCCTGAATGCGGTTTCCTCACGCGTCCCCCAGGACCATTTTGTCGTTTTGTCCAGGAGTCTATGCAAAGGCTCCGCCGCGGTTGCCTTTTGGGGTAAGAACACGTTATAAAAATTGAGTAGTCCCAGAAATGCCTGTAACTCTGTCTTGTTTTTGGGGGTCGGGGCTTCCTTGATGGCTTTTACTTTGTTCCTGGTCGGGTGGATGCCATGTCGGTCTAGGAGGTACCCCAGAAACTCGACTTTCTCTGTGTAAAGTTGGCATTTCTCCCTTTTCACTTTTAAACCGGCCCCTTTGAATTTCTCTAGTACTTCCCTTAGGCGACCCTCTAGTTCTTCCCGGTTGGTTGCTGATACTAGTACGTCATCGAAGTAAGGGACCACCCCTTTTATTCCTTGTAGGAGTCTCTCCATGAGGCTTTGAAAGATCCCCGGGGCCACGCTGACTCCAAACTGGAGTCGGTTACAACGAAACGCCCCCCGGTGGGTGACAATAGTCTGTGCCTCGGCGGTTTCGTCATCGACCGGCAGCTGCTGATAGGCTTGTGCCAGGTCGAGCTTCGCGAAGACTTTGCCCCCCCCCAGTGAGTGAAGTAGATGTTGCACGACTGGGACGGGGTATGCGCTTTGTTGCAAGGCGCAATTGAGGGTGGCCTTATAGTCCCCACAAATCCTTATTGACCCGTCTGGCTTGACTGGGGTGACTATTGGGGTCTCCCACCGGGCGTGATCAATTGGCTGCAGAACCCCCTGTTTGACGAGCTTGTCAAGCTGCTCGTCTATTTTCCCCCGAAGCGCGAAAGGCACCCGCCTCGGCTTTAGGCGGATGGGGTTGACGTTTGGGTCTAAACTGAAAGAGATAGGGGGTCCCCGGTACTTGCCTAAGGTGCCGTCGAATACTTCCTGGAAGTCCTTAGCCAGCTGCTGTTCCCAGTCGGTTTCCTCAGTGCGGTTTATCCCGGTGACCCCGATGCCCAATGGTGCGAACCATTGGAGTCCCAGGAGGCTTGGTCGGTTCCGGTCCACTATTGTGATGGGAAGTTTTGCGGTGCGGCCCTTGAAGGCTACGTTGAACTGTCCGGTCCCGATGACGGGGATGCGGTTCCCTTGGTAGTCTTTGACTATCAATCTTTGGTTCTCTAGCTCAGCCTTGTGGAGATTTGGTACTAGTCGCTTGATTTCTTCCCAGGCGATCATGGAAAGGTAGGACCCGGAGTCCACCTCCATGTGGCAAAGCTCGCCCTCGATGCTTACTTCCACGTAGACCTTACGGGTATCGTTGGTCTCGGCGTGGCCAATTGTGAGTGTCTGGTGGGTTTCCTCCCTCTGTTGGTCTCCCCCGTTTCGTCGGCCCCGGCTGTCCCTATTCCAACGAGTGTCGGGTTGGTGCTCTCGGTTCCTGGGGGAGGTGTTGTCTCGCCGCCGGTTGCTCGGCTCTCGGCGTCGGGGGCTGTAATTTTTCCTAAGCCGGCAGACTCGGGCGATGTGGCCCCTCTTGTTGCAATTCCGACAGGTCGCGTCGAAAAAACGGCAGTCTGCTCGGTAGTGGTTGCCCCCGCACCCCGCACACTGGGTCCCCGACTTACGACCTCGTTGGTCTCGTCGTGTCTGGAGCCGATGGACGTCTTCTTCTTCTCCTTCGTCTGGGGTGTCCGAGGCGGAGTCCAGGTCGCCATGGTGTGTGGCGGTTTCTCGGCGGTTAGCCTCGGGGTTGTCGGCGCGGTCCCCGTTCTCCGCTTTCCGTAGTCGAGCTGCCGATTTCTTGGTGGCTTCGGCGGCGGACGCTTCTGCCAGGGCGACATCGAGACTGATGTCCCCCTTTGCCATTAGACGGCTTTTCAGTGCCTGGTCCCGGAGACCTAGGACCACGCGGTCTCGGAGGATGTCGTCTAGTTCATGGAATTCGCACAAACCCCCGAGGTCCCTTAGAGCGGCTATGAAGTCGTTTATGCTCTCGTCCTGCCGCTGATTTCGCCGGTAGAATTCGTCTCGTCGGATGAGGATGGGCACGGTGGGAGCGTAGTGGTTTTTTAGCAATGGCGCAAGGTCGGCCCAGTCCATCGTCTTTACGTCTGCGGGTTTGGCGAGGGCTTTCGCCATTTTGAACACTGCGGGCCCGCAGTGTGTCAGGAAAACAGCCCTTTTCTTGTTTCCGTTGGCATCCTTCAAGTTGCTACTCTCGAGGTACATCTGGAAACGATCAGCGTACGATTCCCAGTCCTCGGTAGTCGGGTTGAATTGTGCGGGCGGAGTGAGGCCGGCCATCGTGTTGGTCTTTGTCTTCCTCCGGACATGTGCTTGGTGGTTCCTTCTTGTATCCCACCTTTGTCGCCAGTGTCGTGTCCGGCGCAGGAAGGAAGCTCGGAGTCAGTGACAAAGTTCAGCTCTTTATTGTGCTCCAGTACATGCTTGAGAAAGGAAGGAAAAACCCCGGCTTTTTATTTCCAAGCCGCCGCGGCCCGCGGCCAATGACATCGTTTCGAATCTCCCGCTCTTGGCTCAACCAATAGCGGGAGATTCTTAACGGACCAATCCGGGTGGCTTGCCCGACCAATCCGGTTGCCGCGCGCTTTAGCCAATCGCAACGCAGGGTTTGCAAGTATGTTAATTCCTTGTACAGAACACACCCCACAGATCCCAGATGAGTGATGAACACCTCAGATCTGTTCTGAGAATTGCCACAACAGAATTACCACCAGACTTCGATGCACTGGCAAAAATGAGTGATCAACAACACTGTTCTCATTAAAAGGTATGTTAATACTTTAATGCTTTTTTCTGTTTATGTTTTATATGCACTGTTAACAAATGCAGTTTTTTATATGTATCGTATCTTGTGCTGACCCGGCCCGTCTGTCAAATTTTAAAAGTCAATGAGGCCCCCGAGCCAAAAAGTTTGCCCACCATATATCCAGTGATTATTCAAAGTTAAACAGTATGAATAAGTGGGGGTTACAGCAATTCCTCAAAGTTCAAGCCATCCCAACATCCTTGCAGTCATTGTGTAATTGTGTTCTGGGTGCTTGTCAACCAGTTCTCATGACAATTGCAGCATCCTCAGTCACTTGATCATATTTTGTGATCTTCCCTACCAGCTTCCCACAAGCAAAGTCAATGGGGAAGATGACAAGTAATGTCATATGTTGTTTGGGTAAGTATTCCCACCAGGCACCCTTTCTCAGCCCCTCTGCATTTGCACCACCCCTCACCAGCTACCTCATGCTCCAGCCCTAAGCTTTGTTGTATTTCCTTAGCCACTCACACCTTCTTGCATATCATTCTCCACCTGCCAAAGGTGGGGAAAACTGCTGCCTGGAACTTGCAACTTCCTGCCATCTTCAGGAAAAACCCAAACCACACATATAGACTGGGTGAAACCAGGCTTAATAGCAGTAACTGTGAGAGGGGTCTTGGAGTGGACAACCTTTTAAATATGAGATCAAATGAGAAAACTAACAATCAAGATCAAGTGAGATACGAATACCACTCTATAAAGACTTAGTAAGACTACAGTTAGAATACTGTATCCAGTTTTGGTCACCACACTATAAAAAAGATGTTGAAACTCTAGAAAAAGTGCAGAGAAGAGCAACCAGAATGATTTAGGGACTGGAGACTAAAACATATGAAAAATGGTTACAGAAACTGGGCATGGCTAGTCTACTGAAGAGAAGGACCAGGGGAGACATGATAGCAGTGTTCCAATACTTGAGGGGCTACCACAGAGAGGAAGGGGTCAAGCTATTTTCTAAAGCACCTGTAGGAAGAAATAATAGATGGAAATTGATCAAGGAGAGATTTAACCTTAACATAAGGAGAATAATCAATCAATGGAACATCTTGCCTTCAGAAGTTGTGGGAGCTTCATCACTGGAGGCTTTCAAGAAGAGATTGGACTGCCATTTGTCAGAAATGGTGTAGGGTCTCCTGCTTGGGCGGGGAGTTGGACTAGATGGCCTACAAGGTCTCTTCCAACTCTACTAATCTGTTAAAAAGGATGGTTGCTTAACGAACCATGGTCTTTGCTTAACAAGAGTAATAGGGACTACAGGGACTGCTGTGTTTAAGTGATGCCATTACGTGACATCATGCTTGAAAACTGAATTGCTTACAACAGAAATTTCAGTCCCAATTGCTGTTGTAACTCAAGGACTAGCTAAGTAGAGGGAGGCTAGTTTGAAAAAAGATGGATAAGGTTTTAAGATGGAAGAAGAAACATAGGTAATCTGAACTATAAGTAAAGTTTTCCCTGTCAGTCATGTCCAACTCTAGGATGTGGTACTCATTTCCGGGTTTTGGCTGAGGGAGCCAATGTAGTCCAAAAACAACTTCCATGGTCATGTGGCTAACATACACCCAATGTGCACGGAATGCTGTTACCTTCCCACCGAAGTGGTACCTGTTAATCTACTTGCATTTGCATGTCTTTGAACAGCTAGGCTAATAGTATTAATCTGATAATTACTCTGTTAGCTAAAAAGGTGGATGATCTTTAAGTTCTAGTAACGAAAGTCAAAGGAGGACAGTGAAATATTTATTAAATATAAAGAAGACCAAACTGATAACAACAAGCAGGTATAACAAGCAGTCTTAGAACTGACAATAAAGGTAATTAAGTAGCAGATAATTAAGTAGGTCTTTCTTACTATTAAGAGCAAAGGAAGCAGCACCCAAGAAATATGTCAAGGACTAACACTTTGTAGTGTACCAGTGAAGATCTTAGAAGACAAATTCAGATGCTGAGAATAGTAGAAGCAATATTTTCCCTGTGATAGACAGAAACTAAGCCTTTGAAGAAGCATGATAGAAAGAATATTGATGCTTAAACTTTGCTGATAGAGATAATTCCTGACAATACCATGAAAACAAATAAATAGATCATAAAACAAATCAATTCAGAATTCTTACTAGAAACACAAATGACTAAACCCAAATTATTATACTTTTAGACATGTTATATGTAGACCTAGCTCTCCAAAGAAAAAGGGAAAAGAGGAAGGAGAGTATAATACTATTTACACATGAATTATGAGAATGATGGTAATGAGAACAATATCAGTTTCTAGGATGAATTTGAATAGATTTTTTTTTCTTTATTTGTTTTGAAACATAAACTGTATTGGAGGTAATTTAAGGGGAAAGTACCATGCGGAATCTGACTGAAAAGTGATATATGTTATTATATAGTCATTAGGAGTTGAATGTTATAAATGTTTTAGGGGACAATTTAAAAGTTGAATATTTAAGGGGATTTGAAAGGGAGCTAATTATAAGATATGAGGGTGGTACATTCTAATTGGTAACTATAGGGGAAACCTTGTTTTGTAATGTTTGAAATGAGGAGGAATTTTTTGGAAATGATGAAATAAGAATATGTGATGAAATTGTAAACAGGAAAGATAAAAGTACAAATAAAATTATTATGAAGATATGAAAATTTTGAAAGGGAAATGAAATAGACCAAGAAATGAATGGGAAAGCTATAAAATAAGCCCGAGGAAAGTATTTGAGAAAAAATTCGTAGAGAATATACAAAGTAGTGGTAAGATATGAAATTAAATATGAAAGATGATTATGTATTTGAGATTATATCTGTATGGAAATGTCAAAACCTGGAACCATGCTGTTCGTTAAAAAAGATGTTTTATTTTTGTTTTGTGAAAACTCAAATAAAATTTTATTTAAAAAATACTAGTTACACAAAGAGTATATGATGATAATGCAGTGGCTACTACTTACACAAAGTGTATATGATGAGAATGCAGTGGCTGTATACTATAGAATGAAGGTCTGATTCTTGGGGTCTGGCTTTGTCAGCCTCAGCCTTCACACTATGAACTAGGTATTTCTATTCAGAATCAAATAACTGCAGTTTTCAATGATATCTGTCAAGCCTGAATTTGGTTAGAGGGTGGACTCATATGAATTTTCCTTGACACACGAGTACTAGAAGGGGGGAGAATTGAGGTGGATGGAGCTCCAGCCAAAACAATATAGATAGACAATGAGTTAGCCACATTCCAATGGCTGCTCAGCCAGAGGAAGGAGGAGTGAAGTTGCCAGGAAGCATTTTCACATCCTGGTTGGACAATGTGACATATTGTTTTGGAAAAATGAAAGAATTCTAGTTATAGTGACTTGGAAAGCCAGGAAACTTTCAGTACTGGCTTTCCACAAGTTAGTGCCAAGATGGTGTATTCCAATAAAATTGTTCTTTGAGAGTTAGAATGTCTCGGAGATCATTTTATGATGGGTGCATCTATTGGAACCTTATATTAAGCCAGTACTCCATAAAACCATTGCTCCATTTGGAGCTACATTCCGGGGTCCTGAGCTTCGGCAGCTCCCTGGATGCCCCAGGGAGTTGAAAGATTCAGGGAAGACGGAGAGATGGAGGAAGTGGACGGAGACGAGAGGGGATGCCTAAACAAATGGCAGGTCCCTGAAGGAGCCTGATGGCCAGTCAACACAGCAGCAGAGCGCACTCAACTGGGAAGTAGATAGCCGGTGCTAAGAGCTCTGGTGCTGAACAGAGGGAGCCTGTCAATTCCAGGTGATTCGGGATTGTTTGAACCTCTTTTCCCGACGACCTGTGATTGTGGCCTGGGGGACTTCCTGAAGGGACTTAGTGGGGCAAGTCGTGATCACCAGAGACCGCAGCCAGGCCCAAAGGGGTGCTGAAGAGGGACACGTCCTCCTGACTGATTGAATTTGCCAGGACCGACTCACCCCTCCCAATGGCTGATGGATGCACTATGGCTTGGAAGCTCACTTCCACAGTGCAGTTTCGGCTGTCATCTTCCTCTGCAACCGGAAGGTGTTCTTGCCTGGCCTGGTACTGGTGACTGAGCACCGGGATGGCAGGATGCTGAAGAGTTAAGGCCCAGGGAAGAGGAGCTCTTACTGCCCCACAAGGGAGGGGCTCCTTCTCTCTCATGCAGCCCCCCTCCTTGCCAATTGCTTGCCTCAGCACGGACCCAGGCCACCTTCCAAAGTAGTGCGATAGCTGATGGGTTCCTCTGTCATCCAATGAGACCCCCGCCAAACTAGAAGATCACTCCACTGGCCCAATTGAGCAGCTTCTGGGTGAGCAGAGGTCTGTAGAGGAGGAGATGGCACTGCCCAAGCCAGCTGGTCCAGCCCAGTGGTGGGGAATTCAGGTGCCAAAGAAGCCCCAGCTGAGGAGCTGCCTGCCCACCCAGCAAATCCACACAGACTGCAAGGGAGGGCCCCCGATCCAGCCAGTAGAGGAGCTGGTGGAGACCTCCTTCTCCCATGCTGAGGAACCACTAGGAGCCTTTCCAATCCTGACTGTGAAGCCTGCTGTGCCACAGAGCCCTGTCGTTCCCAGCTACATCTTGCAGGGGGAACCTCTGATCCTGGCCAAGTGAAGAGAAGAGCTACACTGAAGAAAGGAGACACCTGCCAAGCTGCAGAAGTCAGTGGAGCCCCAGCTGAGGGGGAAGGTACACCTGTGATCTACGATACCGATGATGAGGGTGAAGATGACCGTTTGGCCCTTTGTTATACCATACAGGTATCTACAATACAAGGGTGAGTGATCCCTTCGGCCCTTCGCTATAGCAATAAGGATAATAGTGCCAAAGACTGGGGCCCGGGGGAAGTAAAGGCAATTATTGACATGGGTTGTACATACTGCTTGATCAACTTGCCAACCGTCGTAAAGCTGGGGATCCAAATGAAGAAAATGACCCAACCCATACACTTTGAGCAGGTTGATGGGTCACTAATCAGTGGGGACCCAGCTACACTCCTTACAGATCCTGTGAGACTGGAGATGGGCTGACACCAAAGATGAGAGAGGCAGTTATCCTGGGATTTGCGTGGCTGGACAAGTGGGCCCCATCCATCAGCTGGCAGGATGGTTACCAAGTGATAAAGATGGGGGGTCTAATCCCCCATGTGCTATTGGGGAGAAACCTACCCGACCCCGGCCCAATGAAAACCGAAAGCGGAATGCCGGGGCAGCCTTGCAACTGCCACCAGGCAAACCACAGATTCCTAAAGAATACTGACACTTAGCAGAGGCATTCAGTGAGGAGGGAGCAAGCGTGTTGCCACCCCATCATCCCACTGACTGCGCCATCAAATTCGTGTTGGGGGCTTGACTGCCCAAACCAAAGATGTACTCAATAACCCCAAAAGAAATGAAGGAAGTACATCAACAAGAACTTGGCCTGCAGGTTCATCCAACCGGCAAAATCCCAAATAGCTGCTCCCATCCTCTTTAAAGAAAAGGACGGGTTGATGAGGCTGTATGTGGATTTTAGGGGAATCAATGCCGTATGTGTGCAGAACACCTATCCCCTTCCCCTCATAAAGGACATGTTGGCCCCACCTGGCCAAGGGGAAGGTATTTACCAAACTGGACCTACAAGAGGTGTACTACAGAGTATGAATTAAGGAAGGTGACAAGTGGAAGACATCCTTCAACTGCCCCCTCGGTAGCTTCCAGTTCAGAGTGATGTCTTTTTGGTCGCAGGGGGCTCCTGTTGTCTTCATGCAGCTCATAAACGAAGTGCTGCATTAGCACCTCTACAAGGGGGTTCTCACAGAGCACATGAAGTTAGTGCACCAAGTGCTAAAGAAGCTCCTAGTGGCTAAGTTATACGCAAAGCTGTCAAAATGCAAATTCCACAGGATCAGGTTGGACTACCTGGGCTACCGAGTATTGAGCAAGGGGATAGAGATGGTTCTGGAGAAAGTAAAAGCGGTCCTAGACTGGCAGGCCCCATGCACATGCCAGCAGATTTCCTGGGGTTTGCAAACTTATAACAACAATTCATTCCCAATTGTGCCGAAATCACCCAGCCCATCACTCAGCTATTGAAGATGGGAAAAGGCCCGGAACATCCATGACTGACTCAACCCTTAAGTTGGACCTTAGAATGCCAACAGGCCTTTCAGTAACTAAAGGGACTATTCACTAGGGAGCTAATCCTCAAGCACCTGGACCTGAAGCAACCCTTTGCAATCCAAGACAATGTTAGTTTTGTGGCCATTGCAGCAGTCCTCTTCCAAATGAATGCAGAAGGCAACTTACAGCCCTGAGCATACTCCTCCAAAAAACTGATGGGAATTGAACGGAGGTGGGTAGTATGGGAAAAGGAAGCCTACGCAATCCGATGGGCCCTGCTGACCTAGAGACACTTTCTCTAAAGGAAAGTTTGTTTAAAAGAAAGACGGAAAAGCGGAGAACAGCAGTGAAATAGAACACATCGCTAGCTGTCAAACTTTATTTGGATTATTTTATTTTACTCTATTTCTTTTTAAGAGAATTTTTCTTGTTTAACTGGACTGGACTTTGTAACAATATTTTTTAGAAGAACTTTAACTTTGTTTTTAACCTAAAAAATCTGGACTATTTTTCCCTTTTTACTTTCACCTTTTAAAATTAAATGGATACAATATAACAAACATAACTAAAACAGAAAACTAAGCAACACTGCCATCTAGAGATCACATAAAATTGGAAAATTTTAATAGACATCAAAGATCAAATTGTTTTGACTACAGGCTGTTTAGAAAATAGAAGATAGAGAGTGAGCACTGAAAACAGGTGCTGCTCTCACAGTCTTTGTAAACAGCTGGAAAGTTAAATAGAAGAAAAAAAGATTACTGTAACCTTGGACAAGATATATGTTTTTGACTTTGGACATTCTATTGAGGCATTGGCTTAGTTTGTGACTTAAATTCTAAACAACAGCTGGCAATTTCAAATTGTTTCCTTTTTTTCTTTGCTTATTTTTTTCTTTCTTTTATTCTGCTGGTGTGTGCTTTGGGCCTTTTTGCTTTTTAACATTCGGTTTGAATTTGGAACATTGTTTTATTTTTTCTCTTTATTCCCTTATTTTTCTCATTAACAAGTGGATTACAGTTGGATGTTTTTACTTCTTTTCTTTTTTCTTCCTTACAAGCTGGTGGATTTGTATTTTGAATTGTTTTTCTTCTTTCCTTTTCCTGTTGTTACATTAGATTTTTGGATTTTATACCCTTTTTATATATTATCTTCTTCATTTTTTAGTTTTCCTTTTTCTCTTATTTTTTTTTATTCCTACTACTTTTTTAATATAATTAGATTAAGGTAGAGAAGAACCTGAAGATTTTATTTTTGATCTTTTGTGAGTGGATTATAATCAGCCTGGGATGAGAAAGACTACTGCCATTGGATCATCAATCCCCCACCTCCTCATCGCTGAGCCCAGCTGGTCAACGATCCCTAAGAACCATGTTGCAACAGGAGAGAGAGAGAAGGAAAACGAGGTTTGAATGCAAGAATTAAAATGAATACTTCAAGCAATACAAGACCAAGGGAAGTGTACAGATGATAGAATTGGAAAGATGAAAGAGAAGATGGGAAGGATAGAAGATAAAATGGAAAATATGCAACAAATGATGATGAAAAATGAAGAAAGAATGCAAAAGATGGAAGAAAGAGGTGAACAGACAGAGAAGTAAGTAGGAGAAATAGATAGCAGACTGACAGCAGTTGAGCATGAAAAGGGGAAAGAGACGATACCCTTCAGAGATGGACAAGGCTGATTTCTGTTTAAGATTTCAAAATATTGAGGAAGAAAAAGGAGAAAACCTCATAGAAATTATGACAGAAGTTCTGGCAGGAGACTTGAAAGTATCTAAAGAAAAAATGATGGATGGAATGGATGAAGTATTTTGAGTATATGGTAGATATGCTATGAGGAATAAATTAGAAAAGTTCATGTGAGATTTACCAATCAAACAATCAGAACAGAAAGCAAGAAATGACCCCTTGAAGTATAAGGAGAAGGAGATCAAGGTCTTAAAACAGTACCAAGGAAAGTAAGAGATTTGAGAAGAGAATATCAATTCTTGACAAACATTTTAATCAAGAAAGAAATGACCTTGATGGCTGATTCCTGAAGGCTTGATGTTCATTTGGCAAGAACAAAGGCATAGGTTGGATTGAGAAAGCAGAATTATTTTATGATGAATATTTTAGAGGGAAAGAAGACGAGAGAGCAAGAGAGGAGCAACTTAAAATACGAGCGGAGATGGCTAAAGAACTGGACAAAGAAAAAAGAGGGAAAAAAGAAGGAGGAGCATTAGGTTGTAGGGTGGAACTTAAAGAACAAAGAGAACAAAGAACAACAAGAGCAATAGACCCTACATATAAAGTATAAACAATGGAAGAAGAAAAGAAATTAATCTCCATAAATATAAATGGATTGAATTTGGCTATTAAAAGGAAAAAGACATTTCATAAATTAGAAAAATTAAAGATGGACATAATTTGCTTACAAGAAGTGCATATTAAAAACAACATGCACATCTTGTGAATTGTTCTAGAATTGGCAATCTATATACATCATTGGCACAACAAAATAAGAGAGGAGTAGTTTTATACATTAAGAATACAATTAAAGCTAAACTAATTTTTACTGATGAAGGGAGAATATTGATGATGGAAATAACAGACAATAACTTAAAGATGCTTTTAATAGCAATATATGCCCATTTGTTATTTAACAAACAAGTTGAATTCTACAAGAAATTACATAATAAGATAACTGAATTGGAATATAAGATATGCATTCTTGGAGATTTAATGCTATTGTAGATACAGAATTGGACTATAAAATAGAGAAAGTGAATAAAAAAGAAAGAAAGACATTGCCAAAATCTTTCTTTCAGGTGGTTGAGGAATTGAGCATTAAAGATATATGGAAAGAATTGAACAGTAAGAATAGACAATATACATTTTACTCCAATCGATATTTATTATGGTCAAGAAAAGATATGATTTGGATGTCAATGGATTTAATTTTAAATATACAAGAAGTACTTGGGTGGACCATAATCCAATATGGGTCAAATGGAAGGGTCAAAAGAAAAGATCAAGATGGATAATTCAATCCTGAAGGAAAAGGAATTCATTAATAACATGGGGAAAGAATTGGCTTTCTTTCTTAAAGAAAATAAAAAGGAGGAAATTTCACTACAAAATGTATGGGATACTATGAAGGCTAATGCCAGAGGCGTAATTATAACTTATACAAGGAATATTAAAAAAAGACAAACACAACAGATCTTAGAAGAAATTGGAAAAGGAACTACAACAAAACCCACAGCATAAAAATATTAAAAATCAAATGGATATAATTAAACATAAAATGGGACTAATGGAAAAAGAAGAACTGGCACAAAAAATTAGAAGAGCTAAACAGAACTTTTTTGAAAATGCAAATAAGCCAGGGAGATGGTTAGCATACAAACTGAAAAAAAAAGAGAATTGAAAAGAATAGCAAAATTAACTGATGAAAATGGAATGTTATCTTGTGGAAGTGAAGAAAAGAAAAAAATAGTGCAGAAGTACTATGAGAAATATAATTATATGAGAGACAATCACAGAAGGGAAAATTCAGCAGTATCTGAGAGAGGCAGAATTATCAAAAATATCTGATGAAACTAAGATAATACTAGAAGAGAGAATAACAATGATGGAACTGACAGAAGTAATAAATAGACAAAATACTGGAAAAGCCCCAGGTCTGGATGGGCTACCAGCAGAATTTTATAAGACATTACAGGAATCAATTTGTACTATAATGCTTGAAGTAATGAGAGAAGTATTGATAAAAAATAAAGTTCCTGATTCATGGACAGAGGCATATGTTACACTCATACCAAAAGAAGATACTGACCTACAACAAATTAAAAATTATAGACCAATATCCCTGTTAAATGCAGACTATAAAATATTTGCTTCAATAATGGCAGAAAGTCTTACAAGATATTTGAATCACTTTATACATTCAGATCAAAATGGATTCCTACCCGAGACAAATAAAAAACAACATGAGAATAATACTGAACTCACTGAAATATTATGAAGCACATTCAAAGAAACAAATAGCATTGGCCTTTTTAAATGCACAGAAAGCTTTTGACAATGTTAGTTGGCAATTTATGCTGTCACAACTGGAGGAGATGGGATTTGGAGATACACTGTTTCTCCAACAATACGGCCTCCCCCAATAGGAAGTCCCAGCATGTTTTATAGGCATGAAATGAAATTAAGCCCCTCCCCCCAAATTAAGGCCTATATTAAAACATGCGAAATGGGGGTTATGGTGGGGGGGCTTGCCGTTAGGAAGTACTTTTGTTGCACACCCGGATATGGTGCTGCCTGCGTTGACCCTGATACGAAGTGCCCCACCAATGCCGAGGTCAACATCCAAGCCATCGCCGCCTGCCCGAAGATGCAAAGGGGGGGGGGAATTAAGTCACCCCTGAAAAGACGGCCTAGCCATTTTTTTGGGGCTCAAAAAAAAAAAGACCCGGCCTTATTATATGAGAAACACGATAGATTCATTAAGGCAATTGATGCGATATACAATAAGCAAACAGCAAGAGTTTGGAGACCTGGAATGGAGACCTGACAGATATCCAAAAAGGAACTAGGCAAGAATGTCCACTGTTGCCATTGTTATTTGTATTAACCTGGAAAGTACTGAACAGAAATATTAGGAAAAATGAAGAAATAAAGGGAATGAAAATAAAAAAGGAGGAGTATAAACTACAAGCATGTGGAGATGGTCTGGTTTTTCTACTGGAAGAATTGCTGGAAACAGGCCCTAAGTTAATAAAAAGATAGAAGAATATGGAGAGGTTGCAGGACTGAAAATAAATAAGGAAAAAAACCAAGATTCTAGTGAAAAACATGAGAGAAAAACAAAAGAAAATACTAATGGACAAATTAAATATCCAGATCACAAAAAAGTGAAATACTTAGGGATACAAATGGCAGCAGGATGTGGAACTCTTAAAGAGGATAATTATGATAGACTGAAACAACAAATTGCGACAGACTTTGAAAAATGGAAACGCTTGCAACTATCCTTAACAGGGAGAATAGTGATGTTTAAAATGAACATACTGCCAAAAATACTATACTTATTCTAAACGATTCCAATAAAAGTGAGGAAAAAATATTTTGAGGATTTAAACAAAATCAGATGCTAAAATATAGTTGGCAAGGAAAGAAGACAAGAATTAAGATAAAATTGTTGCAGGACACAAGAATGAGAGGAGGCTTTGGACTACCCAATTAGGAATTATATTATCAAGCAGTAATACTGATGTGGATGAAAGAATAGATTGTATTGAAAAATGTTAAGACTGTTAACATTGGAAGGTCATGATTTCCAATTGGGATGGCATGCATTCCTATGGTATAGTAAATCTAAGGCATATGGATATTTCCAGAGACATTATATCAGGGACACTCTATTAACAGGATGGGAGAAAATAAGGGAGTATCATTATATGAAAATACCAGTCTGGTTATCAACAAAAGAGGCATTTGCATAGCCAAATGTTTTTAAATTGGAACATACTATCAGATATGAGGAAATTTTAAATGAAAAGGGTGAACTCAAAACAAAGCAAGAATTAGATGAACAAGGGATAAATATAGATTGGTATTCATATTTGCAAAATACATTCAATATATGAAGAAGATAGTAAGATGGATGGGTTTTATACAGAATTGACTGAAGTAGATAAAATCTTAACAGGCACTGAAGAGAGGCTGATTTAAAAAACTATATGGTTATATATTGGGAATGAAATTAGAAGAAGAGCAATTTAAAGAAACAATGATTGCATGAATGAAAATTTTTAGATATGGGATAGATTTGGATAAATAGCAGAAACTGTGGACAAGAAATTATAAATTAACAATGTAAGGGACTTATAAAGAGAATTTGTATAAGATGTTTTACAAGCGGCATTTACCCTCAGCAAGAATAGTGAAGATGTTTAAAGACGGCGAAATGTTGGAAATGTCATCAGATACCTGGATCATATTACCATATGTGGTGGACATGCATTGAAGCTAAAAGATACTGGACTAGAATACACATCTGGTTGGAAAAAATGATAAAACAACACATAGATTTAAAACCAGAGATATTTTGATTGGTTATAATAGAGAGATAACATTATTGATTATTTGATTAACAGCAGCTAGAATTGTATTTGCACAAAATTGGAAAAATGAGAAAATTCCAACAGAGGAGGAAACGAATAAGAAAATAATGGAATGCGCAGAAATGAGTAGAGTAACAAGGGCAATTATAGAGAACAGGAGGAAAGAGAGTATTATCAAATTTGGGATTTATTATATGAATGGTTAGATAAAAGAATAAGAAACTGAAATATGTGGTAATAGTAATAATATACTATAATGGATTAATCTTGAATGAGTAAGAGAATGAATAAAATTTAGCAAGAATGAGATTTTTTTTAAAAAAATAACAACTATAATGTCAATGATAATATAATAATTGAATAATATGATATAAAATATTTAGAATGGTTTATAAAGATAATCAAATAAGAAATGTACAATAATATTACTATGCACTCAAGATATATGTATCCAACTGACACACTGTAAAATTGAAATATGTTTTTATTTGTTGTCTTTGTTGTTAAAATAAAAAACTTTTTCAAAAAAATATATGGACTGATCACAAAAACTTAGAGGCACTGAAGCAAACTCTCCCCAAAGCAAGTCCGTTGGGCACAATACTTCAAACGATTCAATTTTGAACTAAAATACATCCTGGGAGGGGAAAAATTTTGGTGGATGCATTGTCACGCAAGCCACAGTACCACGGTGTGCTGGAAGAAGTGGCCCATCCAATAATAACCCCTTCCCAGCCGGTATCGCAGGCATTAACCTGGGGCCAGGCAGCCTGTAGAAAGGCCCTGGATGGAGGGGGAATAACCCAATGACTAAAAGATGAACAGTGAGGCCTTCCGACTGATGTCTTGATGGGACCAGAAGCAGAGAACGGAGTTCTCCATTCCTGCACTGGCTTCTCACTGTTTGTGGGCTCCAGAGGGAGCTGAAAACTGCCCTTGAGAGGTGGTGAAGCCAAGGAGGGATGCTCCATGAGGTTCCAGGAGAGAACGCAACTCTCCTGTGGAAATCCAGAGCTTTTTCCCCTCTATGCCATGATGGAGAGAAGAGACGGTCAAAATGGCCATCACAAAGTTGGGACAGCTGTGACCATCTAAGTGCTGTGCAGGAGCGGAGATAGTGAATGATGTCTCGAACAAGGTGAGAAGAATCTTTTCTAACTAAATTCAACCCAAAAGATTATCTAAAAGGGGAACTCATTGTTATTATTGAAGTGGCGGTACAAGCATTTGGAGAAAAAACTTTAAAATGGGCGGGGGCAGAAAAGAAACAGGCAAATATTTGGAAAATATGGAAAACTAAAACTTTAACATGGACAGATATTGTATTGGAAAGGCATTTTAAAATGCTGGAACCATATATTTAAAAAACGAATATTACTATTTTGGAATATTATCTTACTATTTTGGCTATTTTTAAAATTGGAGAAAATTGCTTAAAAATGAAATGGGGTGCCACCAGCTGACGGAAGAGGGGCAAAACCTACTCTCAAAGTTGGAAATGCCATGAAGTAACTTTGAAGATTTCAGTATAAGATTAGAAGTAAATTTGGTTTGGATTCCAGGAAATTACATTATAAAACTCAACTGGTGGATAAATTTATAAATATATTACCCTTGGACTATTTAAAAGAAATAAATTGATTAACTTTGGGACTCAAAGATCTCTGGACGTTGGACTTATAGCTTGAAATGTGAAGTTTAGCTTATTGTTGGACAATTGGGACAAGAAAAGTAATAAATAAGAATAAAGATGAGTGGAATATGTAGAGAAATTGTGTCAGAATTACAAGATATAAAAGGCATTATGAATAGAGGACTTGTGGACATTTTGAATACAGGGCATGGTAGAAAAGCTGGAAATGGAGACGCAGACAACAGAGATGCAAGCAACAGAAAGAAAACAAAAAATTCAGGAAGAGGGGGAGCCAGCTGGAAGCATAATTACAGAACCAGAATGGATGATACAACAAATAAAAATAAAAGGCAATAAGGAAATAGAATTCAATATGATAATGATTGAGGCAATAAAACAAGGGGGATGTTTTAAGAGGAAAACATGCTTAGAGGATAGGGATAGAACTAAATAGTTGGGAAAAGAGAAAATGGAATCTAATAGAGAAGAGAGGAATGAGTAAGGGGAAAATAGAAAATGGGAGACAAGCTAGAAAGCGATGAATTACTTCTTTAATGGAAACAAGAGATGATGATTGAAAATGAAAAGATAAGGATTCCACATGAATGTATGTATTAATATTAAAGATGTATAATTGTTAATAGTAATAAACACAAACTTAATATTGTATCAGAAGATTAGCATTAAAGATATATAATTGAACTGTAATAAATAAGAAAAATAATATTGTGAGGTAGGAAAAGAAATAACGTGGAATCTGTTAGATTTGAAATAAGGTAGTGAAATATACTAATAGATAAAGGGGAGTATGGTAGTACTAGAATGGTACAATATGTTAAATGCCAATAGAATGTATATTGTCTGTTTTATTATAATTGGGAGTAGGAAGAAATTTTGTTTTAGGTGTAATGTGGCACAACTAAGAATTAAAAAGGGGATAAATAAATAGAAAATACAAATTAACATGAAATTATGAATGAGGTGTGTCACCATGGCCCTGGAAGGGACTGTGGCTGATTGGATGGTTACCCTTCACAATGATAATGCCCCCAGCTGAGGGATTAAAACATGTTTTGACGGCCCTCTGAGCCCATTTTGAAGACCCCCTTGCTGAACGTAAGGCAAGGACCAAAATGAAAACCATAAACCAGGGGTGGAGGACCATGTGGGTGGTCCCAAGAGGCTCTGATGGAATCTTACAAAAATGGGCTAAATGAGGAGGTCTACCAAAGCTGTATCTCCCAAAGGGCCCCTCGAGACCTTCAGCGCTGTGTGTGTTGGCAGCTGATATGGAGATTGACCTGGCCAAAAACCAGCACCATAGGGGCTACAACTGGAACAAGCCTCCACCTTCTACCCTGAGAGAGGCTCCTAGAGCTGCCAGAAGTGACCGAGCTGCCAAATCCAGGTCCATGGCTTATTTCAGATGTGAGAAGGAGGGGCATCAAGCTGCTGATTGCCTGGCTTCAAACCAACACCACCAGAGGGAAGAAAGTTGAAAAGCCACCAGCCAAACATTGCAAAACGGCCCTGAAGGGCATGGAAGTCATCGAGTTCGCTCCTCCAGAACAGGAGGAGTTGGGAACTCCAACCACCCCAGGGGAGAGTAAAACCGACTCCGATGATGACCCCCTGGTAAGTCAACACATGGGCCCATGACCATCCCAGTAGAGTTAAGTGCCTTCATCTGGCACCCAAGGGAAAATGTTAGCCCTATTGTATTCTGGGTGTACAAGGTGTGTAATTAGCCCAGACGTGATGGAGAAACTAGGGCTGAGACTTGAAAGTGCCCTTAGCATTTTGCCAGTTGGATGGATCAGTAGCTGGGGGAGGCCTGGCTCACTTTGTGATGGAGCCAGTAGAAATGTGGATGGGGGACCACCAAGAGACTTTGTGTTTTATTGTGGCCCCTGGGATGGAGATCCTCTCTTTCTTGAATTGCTCTCGCTCCAGAAATGGAATCCTCATGTGAACTGGAGGAAGGGACTGTTGCATGGACTATAAAAATCTGAACACAGTGTGTGTAGAAAATGTTTATCCACTCCCCTTAATGAAGGACATGCTGGCTCATCTAGCCAAAGGAAAGATTTTCACTAAGCTGGATTTGAGAGAAGCTTACTACAAAGTTCGAATTAAGAAAGGAGATGAATGGAAAACCGCATTCAATTGCCCTTTGGGATGTTTCCAGTTTAAGGTGCTACTATTTGGATTACAAGGAGCAACTGATAAATGGGGTGCTGCATGAACATCTTTACAAGGGATTTTTGGTTTATTTGGTAGATAGTCTTATTTACATGGAGACCATGAAGGAGCATATAACATTGGTGCGATCAGTTCTGAAAAAACTCAGATCTGCTGAACTGTATGCCAAATTATCAAAGTGTGAATTTCACCAGAAAAATTGACTATTTAGGTTACCGCATATCACATGAGGGAATAGAAATGGACCTGGAGAAGGTTCAAGCAGTCATGGAATGGGCGCTCCCATGCACCAGAAAGCAGTTGCAAAGCTTTCTAGGTTTTGCTAATTTCTATTGACAAGTCATCCCCACCTTTGCAAAAATTGCATTACTCATTACTAATCTCTTAAAGACAAAAGGAGAAGTTAAACCAAAGCCTAGCCAGCCCCTTGAGTGGACCGATGCCAGTGACGTTGCTGTGGGGGCGGTTTTACTACAAGCCAATGCTACTGGGGCCTTACAGTACTGTGCCTACACCTCCTGGAAGCTAACTGAAACTGAAAGGAGATGGGCAATTTGGGAGAAGGAAGCATTTGCAGTCTGATGGGCCTTACTAACTTGGAGACATTTCCTAGAAGGGGCAAAACACCCATTTGAGGTATGGACAGATCACAAAAACTTAGAGCCTTTTAAAGACACAACCCCCCCCCCCGAAAATTGTCACCTAAGAAAATTCGTTGGATGCAACATTTTAATCCTTTTAATTTTTCCTTACAATACCTTCCTGGGTGGGGGAGATTTTTATGGCGGAGGCTTTATCGAGATTACCACAGTATAATAGCATCTGGGCAGAAGTGATCCATCCAGTTGTCCCCTCCAAGCAACTGGCTGCCGCTGTGGTCACCAGAGCCCAGCAGAAGGCAAATATTGATATCCCTACTCATTTAACCAAACAGCTAAAAGGGGCGGTGAAAACGTATGACTGGTTTTTGGCTCACTCAAATGAGTGCACTATTCATGATGGCCTGGCATGGGTGGGTACAAAGTTATATGTCCTCGCCAGTCTTAGAGGTACTGTTTTGCATAAAGCCTATAATTTGAAAGTCACAGGACATTTTGGGTTTGTGAAACTATTACATTTAGTTAAATGGCAGTTCTGGTGGCCCTCTTTGAAAAAAGACATAGAAGCCTACGTGGCTAGTTGCCTGTCTGTGCTTCTGCAAAAAGTCCTCCTGGCAAACCAACTGGACTGCTCCAGAATGTTGCTAGGCCTAATGCTCCATGAAAAGAAATATCCATGGACTTCATTGTTGAATTACCTGAGAGTGGGGAAAATACAGTCATTTGGGTGACTATAGACTTGTTTTCCAAGCACATGCATTTTGTACCCTGCTCGAAGATTCCCTCTGCTAAAATGTTGGCAGGAGAACTGTTTATTCAATGTATGTATAGGTTACATAGTGTTCCTGAATGCATAATTTCAGATGGGGGGGTACAATTCACCTCTCACTTTTGGAGGAAATTTCTGAAGTTGTTAGGCTCTGCCCAAGGCCTAAGCTCTTCCCACCACCCTCAAACTAACAGGGCTTGTGAAAAAACTAACTCAGTACTTGAACAATACCTCAGATGTTATGTAAACTATCAGCAACATAACTGGGCTGAGTTACTACTGTTCGCAGAGGTCGTTTGTAATAATTCCATCCATAGTAGCACTGGGTTTACCTCGTTCAAAGTAGCCTCTGGTCAGGATTTTGTACCCATTCCTGAGCTTCCTCAGGAGAAGCCCCAAGCCCCTTCACTGGTGGAATGGATTGAGCAGCTTCAGCTTATATGGTCTGTCACTCGTAAAGCATTAGACGAAGCTCATCAAGCTCATAAGAAACAGGCAGACAAGAAAAGAGCTTTGCTGAAAGGTTATCATGTTGGAGATAGAGTTTTCTTGTCCACTAAGTACCTACAGTCCACACAGAAGTCAAATAAATTGGGACCTAAGTATGTAGGTTCTTTCCCCATTGTATGGATTGTAAACCCTGTCATGGTACAGTTAGAGCTGCCTAAAAGCCTTAGAAGGATCCACCTTGTGTTTCATGTTAGTTTGCTGAAACCTGAATACACCTGCTCTCTTCAGCCAGACCGACCTGCCCTCCTTTCCCCCTCCTTGTCAAAGATGAGCAGCATTTTGAGGTCAAAGATATCTCAGATTCCAGGAAACATAGGGGGGAAATTCAGTATTTGGTTGTCTAGAAACACTTTCCTCCTTCTCAGTCTGAATGGGTGAACGTGCATGATGTCAGGGCCCCTAAACATGTACAACTGTTTTGCTCTAAATACCCGGATAAGCCTTAATGTATTATTGTAAATGACCTTATGTTCTGCTTTGTTCCTATTTTGCCTGTTTTCTACTATGTTTTTTCCCCAGGGCTAATGCTTCTACTGCAGGAGGGCTGAACCTCAGCCTCCCTGATTGCTTGCTGTCAGCTTCCATAATAATGGAGGGGGGGAGGGACAGATTGGCATTTGGGTGGGGAAGTGAGCTGGAAAGAATACGGCATGTGTGTGAACCAAAAGGGAGGATTGCTGCTGTGCAGCTTCATGGACTTGTTTATGCCCAGTCAAGGTCAATGGTCTCAGCATTCCAAATGGGTAAAAACACCTGAAGATGCACTCCACATGACACCATATGAAATAGGGATTGATTATTCACTGTGGCTCCCACTGTGGGAGGGGATTGGGAAAACTTTCTATATGTAACTTTTATGCCTATTGCCTTAGATCTTGTTTTTCTTTCGTTGGAATCATTTCAAACTCAGTAAAAGTACCTCTTCTTTACAACATGGGAGTCAAGGTTTTCTTTCTTGGGTTTTGAATGGAGACATGTCTGACACCCTGAGTGAAGCAGCGAAGATTTATAAAAAGTGGGCTGACAAGCACCGGGCTCTACAACCAGAGTTTAAGGTGGGGGACAAGGTTTACTTGTCCACAAAATATCTGAGATTTAAGTTAGCCTCAAAAAAGCTTGGTCCTAAGTTTATGGGCCCATTCCCTATAATGGAGCTGATTAACCTGGTTACAGTACAGCTTCAACTTCCCCGGTTATTGGGAAAATTACATCCCGTATTCCACAGCAATCTCTTGAAACTGGTAGTAAGTTCACAAGTCAGACCAATTGATTGGGCCAAGCCTATGGTGATCGAGGGTCAGACTCACTATGAAATAAAAAGAATCCTGGACTTAAGGGTACAGAGGGGCCAATTGGAATATTTAATATATTGGAAGGGGTATCCACTCTCTGAAGCTACCTGGGTGAAAAGTTAGAAAGTAAATGCAGATAGGTTGGTAAAACAGTTTCATGACAAGTAGCCTCAGAAACCTAAGGGGCCTCCTGGAGGGGGGAGGGGAGGCTAATGGCATTGGTACTCACCCTTATGCTTTGCCTTTTGCAGGGATGTTCCTCCCGCTTGACTGAATTCGGTTAGAGGGTGGATTCATATGAATTCACCTTGACACACTTGAGAATTGGAAGGGGGGAGAATTGAGGTGGATGGAACTCCAGCCAAAACAATATAGATGGACAATGTGTCACCAGTATTTCAGTGGCTGCTTGGCCAGAGGAAGGAGGAGTGAAGTTGCCAGGAAACCGTTTCACATCCTGATTGGACAATGTGACATATTGTTTTAGAAAAATGAAAGAATTCTTAGTTATCGTGGAAAGCCAGGAAACTTTCAGTACTGGCTTTCCACAAGTTAGTGCCAAGATGGTGTATTCCAATAAAATTGTTCTTTGACAGTTACAGTGTTCTTACAATATCACTATTATGTGTGATATCACTATTCATGCAATAAGCATGAAAGTTATTGACATTTTGAAACTGGAAGTGACTTCGATGCGACACCAGCAGCAAGAGAATGGAGCTCGTTGTCCCCTGCGCTGGTTTCTGCATGTTTTTGGCTCCAGAAAGAGCCAAAACCTCCAGGGTGGTGAAGCAAAGGAGAGGTGCCTGGTGACATTCCAGGGGAGAATGCAGCTCCCCTGTAGAGCCCCAAGGCCAGTAGTGGGATTCTACCCAAGTTCGGCCGAGTCAGTATAAAAAATGCTACCATTCAGCCAAACCAGTATTTCTTTTTCTTTTTTCCTCCTGATGATCAACTGTTCCAATGATCAGCTGTGCCAGGATCCCCCTCACTGTCTTACTGCTCAACAATAAAATAATGTTACATCTGTGATATCAAACCATCTAGCAGTTTACTGCACAAAGTCTAACTGCCATGAGTCATTTTTTCCAACTCTTCTGATATAGAGTTAACTCATGTCACAATAGTAATCAATTTACTCATGGTTGGTAGTATGCAAAGGTTATGGAGCGATCTTGTTTAATTACTCCCCTCTATTTACTATTAATTTACAAAAAAGATTCTAAAATACTGTTCTACAAGAATAGCATGATTTGAATGATAACTTTGTTATATTCTGCAACCAGTCACAAGTTACTTCATCAACGCAGCAAAACTGAAAACAAATGGATGAATATAATAGAAGCATTTCTTAAGCAACTATCCTGATATGATGAGTGAGCCTAGCAACATAATTAGAAACCACATCTTACTGCTCTAAGAATAGACAGCAACCAGACATTTCATTGCTGGTTGGATCACCATTGAGTCCAACAGTTACCTGGGATGGGACAACGGAATGGGTGAGATTGATGATGAACAATGATGATGAAGCAATCATTGTGAAATTGCTATTTTTCTGCAAGAAGGAAAGGAAAGAAAAAAGGGAAACAGAAAAGAAAAAGATGGGAAGAGCAAGGAAGAAAAAAAAGAAAGAGGGGAAGGAAGAAGAAAGAAGGAAAAAGAAGAAAAAGGAAGGAAGGAGAGTGAGGGAGGGTCTGAGGGAAGTCCTACCTTAGCACTTGGCCACCACAGATGCCCCCAACACAAATGATGTCAAGCTGGCCATGCCCACCATGGCCACACACCCCCAGGTCAAATACCAACCTGAAGTGGTCCTCAGTGAAATTGAGTTTGACACCTCTGATTATTAGTAATTGCACAGAGGCATTAATCTTTTAGTTCAGCAAAATTCTGTCTTGATTTTCATAAATGTTAACTCCCATTTTCCCAGTGAGGGTCTACTAATATGAAAATCAAGATTCCTATATATAAACATAAAGAATATTAATTAATGTTCTAGTGCTATTTTATGGGCATTGCACAATTATAGTTATACAGTTGTACATGGATGGGTTCTGATCTTACTTGTATTGGTTCTTGTTGGAAAGAGACAATAAAGTTTATACCCTGCATCTCCCATTCAGTTTTATGTACCTTCTAAGTAAAGATTCCAAAATGACTGATAAAAGTTGTTAACTTCAATGATCATGAAGCATGCATTATTGCAGTGTTACATTGTTCTTGCTACTCAAGAAAACAAACTGATCCAGAAAGCTACAGTCCAACCTGCTGTTATCTATCAGCATCAATCAATCAGAATAGAGCTAGAAGGGACCTTGGAGGTCTTCTAGACCAGCCCCCTGCTCCAGCAGGAGACCCTATACCATTTCAAACAATTGACTGTCACCCACAACTTCTGAAGGCAAGCTGTTCCATTGGTTAATTGTCCTCACTGTTAGGAAGTTTCTCCTTAACTCCAGGTTGCTTCTGTCTTTGGCTTTAGTTTCTATCCATTGTTTCTTTATTTATTTATTATTTATTTATTTGATTTGCCAATTGTTTACAAGATAATAAGTATAAGTGTATACATAGTTGTGAATACATGAAATGGGTACATAATAAAAGATAAAATAAAAGAAGAATAAGAGAAACAATAGGACAGGGACGGTAGGCACGTTGGTGCACTTATGCACGCCCCCTACAGACCTCTTAGGAAAGGGGTGAGGTCAATAGTAGACAGTCTAAGGTTAAAGTTTTTGGGGTTTGGGGAAGAAACTACAGAGTCGGGTAGAGTATTCCAGACATTGACCACTCTATTGCTGAAGTCGTATTTCCTGCAATCAAGTTTGGTGCGGTTAACTTTGAGTTTGTATCTATTGTGTGCTCTTGTGTTGTTATGGTTGAAGCTGAAGTATTCATTGACAGGTAGGACATTGCAATGTATGATTTTATATACCATGCTTAAATCAGACCAAAGACGGCGTAATTCAAGGTTTTCTAGTTCTAGAATTTCAAGTCTGGTGGCATAAGGTATTCTACAACGAGTAGAGGAGTGGAGAACTCTTCTTGTGAAATATTTCTGGACTTTCTCAATTGTGCTAATATCAGATATGTAATGTGGGTTCCAGACTGATGAACTGTATTCGAGTATTGGTCTAGCAAATGTTTTGTATGCTCTGGTTAGTAGTGTGATATTACCAGAGAAAAAGCTACGTAGGATTAGGTTAACAACTCTTAATGCCTTTTTGGCTATGTAGTTGCAGTGGGCTCTAGCACTTAGATCATTAGAGGTGAGTATTCCAAGGTCCTTTACAGAGCTTGGGTCATCAACAAGATCTGGACTATTCAGCTTGTATTTTATTTTCTGATTTTTTTTGCCAATATGTAAGACAGAGCATTTATTTGTTGAGATTTGAAGTTGCCATTTGTTTGACCATTCTGATACATAGTCAAGATCTTTTTGTAGGGTAGCAGTATTGTCTGTGGTATTGAACAGCTTTACATCATCAGCGAAAAGAACGCAATTGCTCTTAATATGATCACAGAGGTCATTTATGTAGAGTATGAAGAGAGTTGGTCCTAGAACACTGCCTTGGGGACACCACTATTGACAGGTACAGAATTTGATAGGACGCTCCCAATTTTGACCATTTGTTGTCTGTTTGCCAGGAATGCTTCTATCCAGTTATTCAGTTGTCCAGAGATACCATAGGATTTTATTTTTAGGAGTAGTTTGTCGTGTACCACTGAATCAAAGGCTTTACAGAAGTCTATGTAGATTGCGTCTATTGCTTTGCCCTGGTCGAGTTGTGTCGTCCATATGTTTTTGCAGTGTAAGAGTTGCAGATTACAGGATAGTTTTTTTCTGAAACCAAATTGTTTATTGGAGAGTAGGTTGTTTGTCTCTAAGTGGAGGATGATGGATTGGTTAATAATTGATTCCATGACTTTACAGGTGACGCAGCATAAGGAGATTGGTCTGTAATTTTCAACTAGGCTTGGGTCTCCCTTTTGAAGATGGGGATGACTGTGGCTTGTGACCATAGGTTAGGCAAGGAGCTGGTCCTGAAAGATTTTTCAAAGATTATGCTTAGAGGTTTGGCTATGGCAGTGGATAGCTTTTTTAAGAAGTAGGCACGTATTCCATCCGGTCCAATAGATAGAGATGGTTTTAGATTACGTAGTGCTTTTTCAACATTGTCTTCAGTAAAATCGATATGTATTAGATCATTGTTGTTATCTGTGGTACGGCTAGGAAATACTGGGCATGATCCGTTGCTGTTTACAAATACTGAGCCGAAGAATGTGTTAAAGAGGTTGGCTTTAATGGTGTCGTCGTTGCAGTCTTTACCATCAGGTCCTATCAAGGGTGGGATGGACCTTGAGTCTTTTAGTTTGTTGTTTACAAAATTGTAAAAAGCACGGGTGGAATTGGTGCTTAGAAGGTTTTCCTCTTGTTTAATGTGATAATTGGTGCATTCGGTCTTTATCTGGTGGCATAAATTTTTGTATCGGCTTTTGAAATTGGCAACGTGACCAGATTTGTTTTTCCGCCAGAGTGATCTCTTTTGGATTGAAGTTTCCTTATTGTTATGGGTAATCTGCTTTTTTGTTTTGTTTTGGGAGTTGTTGTTGGTACATATAGTTTGATGACTCTTTTGACTTCAAGTAAAAATATGTTGTAATGGTCTTCAACAGTATTGCATCCAGTGAATAGAGATTGCCAATCAAGGGATGAGAGATCGTTGTCTATAAGATCATAGTTGCCTTTTTGAAGTTACAATTGGGGATTACATCATTGTGGTGATTTTTGTGTGGGCGTATGTTGAGACAAAAGTCAATCATATTGTGGTCACTGCTGGAAAAGGGTTCTTTAGTTTGTATTCCGTAAATTAAATTCAAACTATTGCAGAAGATGAGATCGAGGCAGTTGTTTAGTCTAGTGTTGTTGGTTACTAGTTGTTCCAGTCCCAGATTTGTAATAGCATTGTAGAAGGTTGTGTGTATGATTTCAGTTGTACATTCATTTAGGGTCCAGTCAATATGAGGTAGATTGAAATCACCAAGAAAGATAAAAGGGTATGGGCAGGATGCAGCCCATGTTAGTAATGTATTTAGCTTGTTTACATGTTCGATGTCATAATCAGGTGCTCTGTAACATAGTAAGAATCAAATTGTGATATTTAAGGATAGTTCACAGATGATGGTCTCAGGAAGAGCAAGCTCCTGGGTAACTTGGATATTTTTAGATGTAAGGACTTTTTATAGAAGATAGCAACACCACCTCCTCTACGAATTTCACGATCTGATCGGTAAACATGATAGTCCCTTACTGTGGTAATGGAGTCAGGGAGAGATGCATTGAGCCATGTTTCACAGACAAATATAATGTCGAATTTAGCCATATTTAGTAGGAGGAAAAATTCAGGTATTTTATTCACGAGGCTTCTTGCATTGAGTAGTTTGCATTTAAGGCCAGTAGTAGTTGGAATTGAGGTAGTTAGGGCGTGCATGCCTAGTCTTGGGTGATGGTGGATCGGTTGAGGTAGGGTTGTGGTTGAGGGTTAAAGCTGAGTTGCGGGTTGTGTGGCTTACTTTTGATACAGTCAGCATGGTAGTCAATGTACAGGTCCTTCTCTCCATTGTCTAGACGTTTTTTGAGTTCAGTGCGGAGTACACGGGAGCGGGCACGTTGCTGTATGGTTAGGTCAGGGCGACAACGGAGGTTCTTATGGTTGGTGTTGGTTTTGGCGAGTGAATTTATAGTGTAAATGAATTTACGTTTGCTTGATTCATTTTTGCAGATGACCCTGCACAAGCGTGGGGCCACAGAGCCATCTCTGTTTTTGAGCTCTCGGCCAATGCGGGAAATGTCAAGTATTTCATCAGCGGAGATGGTTGATGCTTGATAATCACTGATGATGTTTCGGACAGTTGTGATGTCATCATTGTCATTGATGTCCTCTAGACCAAATAAGATGGCGTTTGGACGTTTCCGTTCACGCTCAACGGCTTCTCTGATGAGGATTGGGATATCAATATTTGTCTGGGTTGTGTTTATTTGTGGATTGGGTTTTGGATTGGGTTGTGGTTGTTGGGTAGAGATGTGGTTTGTAGCTATTGGATGTTCAGGTTTTTGCGTTGTGTCTTTTTTTTCAAGGTTGGATATTCTTTCTTTTATGGCGTCCAGGGATGCTACTATGGTGTTAAGGGATGTTTCAATGGTTTCGATGGTATCAACTCTTTCAGACAGATCCAGTTTGGGTCTGCATGATTTGCAGAGATATGGAAACTCATTGGATGATTCTAGGTATTGAATCATTTGCTCAGGTAATCCCAAGCAGTCATGATGAGCGTATTTTTTACACAGAGAATATTTGATGGAGTTTTCATTATCCTTTAGATTTTTGTAGCATTTAAGGCATGTGCAGGAGTCTTGTGGTTCATTGGTGGGGATTATCTTCTCTTTAGGTTGTGGTTTGACATTGGATTTTCTTTTTGGCATGGTAGGTTTGTTAAGATAGTACGTTGATTGAATTAATTAAAGGAACAATTTTGGGTAATCTATATAGCCAATATCACATCAAACAATCAATTGCAGTAATCTCTCTAGTCAGATAATATTCCTGAGCAACAATCAGCCTAATCAATTAATTACTCTAATCACTAATCAATTAATTTATTTTCAATTAATTAATCAATTAATTAATCAATCAGCCCAATCAATTAATTACTCTAAACACTAATCAATTAATTACACTAATCATTAATCACACTGTTCATTTAAATACACTAAATCATTGATTTTACTATTCAATTAAATTACATGAATCTTGATCTTTTCAACTAGTCAGTAATCACACTATTTGCACTAAACACTCTAGTCACACTAATCATTTAGGACAATAAATCAATTGAACCATTAATAAAATATTTTATAGAAATTGATTATCTATTATCTATTATTATATATTATATATTATTATATATTATATATTATTCTTGTTCTGCCCTCTAGTGCTTTGAAAAGTAAATTGACTCCCTTCTCTTTGTAGTAGCCTCTCAAGTATTGGCATGCTGCTATCATGTCTCCCCTGGTACTTCTCTTCACTAGACTAGCCATGCCCAGTTCCTGTAACCGTTCTTCATATGCTTTAGTCTCCAGTCCCCTAATCATTCTGGTTGCTCTTTTCTGCACTTTTTCTAGAGTCTTAACATCTTTTTTGTAATGTGGAGACCAAAACTGGATGTAGTTTTCCAAGTGTAGTTTTACTAAGGCTTTGCTAAAGTGGTGCTAATACTTCACATGCTTTCAATTCTATCCCTCTGTTTATACAAGCCTATCTTCTCTAGGGTTGGGTAGTTGTTGGCAGAACAAAACCGTATATCACATCCTAGTTACAATGGTAGAAGGCCTACCATGTATCACAATCTTCATTGTTGGTAGAAATTAGTTTTATATAATTAAAATGTTAAAAAAGAAAACATCATTCCATGGTATACAGTAGAAAGCTTTTTTTAAAATGGACAATCCAATTTCTCAGTCATAATAGAAAATGAGGGCAGTCATACCTGTTAAAATGATATCTACCACAACTTCTTCAAATGTAGGATTCTTGAAGTTTACAATGATAGAAGAATGCTGACCAAGACAAGAACTGACACTAGCTGGTTCCATTGATTGAGGTATCCGACCAATACCCGACAAGTAAAATACCCATTCCTCAAACTGTAAATGGATAGAAAGGCTCATATTTTAACTAGATTAAGTGTTTTAGCTTACTCTAAAATAAAATATATAAATCTTATATCAAATAAAAATGTATAAATACATTTGACTCAGTGGTGGGATTCAAATAATTTAACAACTGGTTCTCTGCCCTAATTATTTCTTCCAACAACCAGTTCACCAAACTGCTCAGAAACTTAACAACTGATTCTCTTGAATTGGTTTGAACTGGCTAAATCCCACCACTGATTTGACTCCATGCCAGTAAAATAGCTTTGGTACTCCTATGTTTATTACAACACAAACTCAGAGCTAGAGTGTAAGGAAAATACTCTTTTACCACAGGAGAGTCAGTCTTCTGCTGCTTTCCCACTGAATCCTGTTGATTCTGATTACTATAATTCATTATGATTTGGGAAAATGCTATAAGACAATTTTCATTCTTAACAAACTGGTTATTCCTGTCATTGTGACAGTGGACTAGTTTCTTCATCACTATAGCACACAGAACAATGGCTTCTCACGGAGACCTATTTTTTGCATTTTTATACAACAAAAACATGATGTGGGACCCCCCCCAAAAAAGAATAAAATATTTTGAGGAATATTTAAAAAGGCAGAATATTCTATAAAGGGAGAAATGGAGAAACATGTTTTTAGAGGCAGAAAGCAACACCTCCTTTCCTTAATAGCCTCAGTAGATATTTTGTGCCCATTAAGAAAGATTGGGCCAGCTTATTCAGAAACCAAACCTTTTAGAAATGCAGATTTGGTAATCCATTCAAGACAGGATATTTTAAAACAAGGCAGAATGGTAGGATTAGCCCTCACTCAAAATCCAACACAGGACAAAGCCATCAAGCCACAATAGAAACACCCTTTCAAAGGAGTCCAAACTTCAACTAAACTTAGCTCAGGCAAACACTAGGATTTGTATTTCCTCTTTTGGCTATATGATCCCTACATAACCCCTATATGACCCCATAGGAATTGGACAACAGCCAATAGAAGACATGTTCTTGCACAGGAACAGGAAGCTCAAATACAAAGTTCAAAGAAGGTATAAAAACCCCTGACCCAGGAGTGCTGTTGCTTTTGTTCATCATTAAACTTTCTTTCCAATTAGCCTCCATGTGTCTTTCTCCCAGCTTGGAACTGAATCAGATGGATATTTCTTCCCACAGTGACAAATCTCTTATGAATCAGATTCCTGCCGTGAATAACTATTGCACTATTTTGATAACAGTGAAAAAACTATAAAAACATTAAATGAAAATTACTTGACCTGAGAGCAAATAAGTTGGGCATTCTACACAGAAAAGACTTATTATAGAGAGTAACTTTTATAGAAACAAGTACTTTGTTAAGAAATCCAAAATACATATTACGTATAGGTGTTATGTCCCACCTTCAAAATCAAATAAGCAACGCCGAAAGCAGTCGTCCTCAAAAGCAAAACAAACGAAGAGGAGTTTCAGAAGATAACAGCTGCTATTATTCACAGTCTACAGCACATTAATCCTGGCTTAAATCCACAAGCCTCCGAGCTTTGACCGTTGTAAATTAAATGCTTTGTTCCTGACAAATTTTCAAACACAGGCGGATCCTTTTATAGTTATTAGGGCAACAGTTAATTTCCCTAATTACTGACTTGCCCGTCTCCTGCGTTCCAGCTGGCCTTGCCTCTTAAAGCGGCATCTATTCCTGACATCTAACCAACAATTCTCCAAGTTCTCATCTCCACTTGAAGACTCTCTTAAAACTTCTCTGTCAGCCATTCCCGGCTGATGATCAGATACTGAACCAGAGGAGGTCGAAGGTCCTGACCATTCTACTAAATCAGGTCTGTCCTCTCTTGCCACGTCCATCTCCTCTTCCTGATTATCATTCCAATCACTGAGCCATGCTGACTCATATTTCTCTGCCACGTCCTCCTCACTTGAGCTCATATCACCCACAGGAACTGAATCCAAGTCCGGAGCCACAACACTATCCCTCACCGCAGGGCCCTTCCCCCGGGTCTGACGATCTGGATGCAGTTTCGAAGGGAAACGTTTATGAAAGTCCCGAATCATATCTGGAGCATGAACCGCAGACGCATCCGTCCATGAGCAAATTTCCGAGTCATCCACTCTCCTCTCGACCAAATACTGGAAATGACCCTTGAGCCAACGTGAATCAATAACGCTGACCACCGTGTCATCAACAGCAGCCTCCTCAGGGGGCGTCGATGAGGGAGTCGTACCAGCAGAATCACGCAGATGACACTCCGGAGAATCAGGAACCAAAAGAGATTGATGGAAAACAGGGTGAATGCGCATAGAACTTGGCAAAGTGAGTCGGTATGCCACAGGGTTAATAACCACCTCAATCGGGAAGGGACCAATGAAACGATGGTCTAACTTCCTAATAGGGCGATCGATCTTCAGATGTTTTGTGGAT